>NC_022012.1:47964787-47981573 GCF_000317375.1 Microtus ochrogaster | reverse complement strand
TTTTTTTCGAGACAGGGTTTCTCTGTGGTTTTGGAGCCTCTCCTGGAACTAGCTCTTGTAGACCAGGCTGGTCTTGAACTCACAGAGATCCGCCTACCTCTGCCTCCCAAGTGCTGGGATTAAAGGCGCTCGCCACCACCGCCCTGCTAAAAGCAAGGTTTATTGTGTGCAGGGACCTTGTCAATGCAGCAGCCAGAAGATGTACCCTGCCCTCCTAGAGAGCATTATTTAAAGGTAATAGCCAGAAAAGTTACTTTAGCAGGGTGTGGGGTGACAGGTTCAATGCTGACTGGCTCGTGTCTAGGGACTTTTCAGAAATTTTATTTTTGAACCTCACCTGTTGCTTGTCGACTAACCTTCGGGTGGGGACAATCTGCGGTTATCTGTACTCTCCAGGTGGCTACCCTGTTATTTCTGCCCCTAGCCATTTCTAAGGACTGGACTGTTTTATGGAAAATAGCTTACACAAGATGGAGGTAGAGGACAAAATGGAGGAACTTTGGTTCTTCAAGTTCAGGTCCCAAAGATGTATGGAGTTGGAGGTGGGAGGTGCAGACATGATCTGAGGGTGAATCAGGATGGTTTCCAGCAGTGTTTAATTGAAAAAGAAAACTACACATAGGATTAAATGGAGAAAAGGGGCATTTGAGCTGGGGTGTGGCTTAAAATCCACAAGGGATTGAGGAAGCCAGCCTTGACTTTGACAATAGGCACCAGTCATATGTTTGTTAGTCCCAGATCGTGGGGTCCCCCAATCCCACCACACAGTCTGTATTTGTATGTAAAAACAAAGAGTCTATATTCAAGCTTGAGCTTGGACCTTCCATCCATTTGACGTAGCAGTGACGTCAGAGAGCTATTAGTCCAATTGGGGTGGGGTTTCTATCATAGCAGAGGTTGGGGTAAGGGGATTTCTAAGGTCCAGGACTCCTAATTGGCTGACATTTGTCTAGGGGTGTCTTGGTGAAAGGGATGGGTGATGCTGGGCTAAGGGACATCAGGTGATTCTATCTATAATGGTTGGAATGTTAGATATTTCCCCTTGTTTGGTCTGTTCCTGGGTGGTGCCTGGGTGGTCTCTAGCAAGCCTGTGGGGCTGGGCCCTGCATGCTAATGAAAGGGACGTAAGTGCCTCTTGCTAGAAATAAGGAGAATGACTGATTTAGCAAGCAGGAACTTTCCTCAAGCCCACAAGGGAACAGAAACCTTTATACAAATGCCTGACCTCAGGAAAAGGACTTTTTCTGGGGAATGAACACTACACTACAATTTCTTAATTTTACTATATGGGCCTGTTCCCCGCTTAATGTTCCCAAAAGGGAAGGTCCTGATGTCTTACTCTTTTCCCATTATATTGTACCATTCTGATTTCTCTACACTTATTAACTGAACTCTTGCCCTTAATCCTTTAATGGTCTCAGGCTTGGGATCTGAACTGTAGACATTTCATCCTTGGGATCAGGTGTCTAGTAAATCTCTAACTTTTCTGCTCCTGGTGTAACTAGACAGGCACAATGCAATTTCTGGTTCCACAGTGGCCAGGATTTTTTTTTCTAAAGAATTATTTTGTTGGCGGTCGGTGGTGGAGCACGCCTTTAATCCTAGCACTCGGGAGGCAGAGGCAGGCGGATCTCTGTGAGTTCGAGGCCAGCCTGGTCTACAAGAGCTAGTGCCAGAACAGGCTCCAAAGGTACAGAGAAACCCTGTCTCGAAAAAACTAAAAAAAAAAAAAGATTTTGTTTAGAGACGCTACCATTGTATATATTTTTGTCCTTTACCAAAGCCCACACAAATTTCCCAAAGGAAATGATTCTATTGAGAATCACTCAAAATGAAAGTAAAAAGGTGCTGAAGAAGTATGGTCTGTGTCATAATTTAAAGTCTGTGGGAAGGAGTCATGCCTTACAACAGGGCTCACATGGGAGGTTTATTGGAAGAGGAGAGAGGAGAGGCAGAGAAGGGAATAGGGAAGGGGGTGTGGGGGGGAAGGGACTTGTTCCTAGGGACAAGAGTGGTGGAAGAGAACGAGGGAGAGAAAGAGACTGGAGGTGGGCAAGACCCACCTTTTAAAAGAGACTGTAGGGAATGTGCACAGGAGGTGTTCTTAGGGGATGCAGCTGAGGACATCTTCTATCAGGACCCCAAGGGCAGGCCAGTACAGATGCCTGAATACTAACAGCCTGCAACGTTGAAGTGCTGGAACTTTGTCAAGCAGCCATGGTCGCTTGTTGGGGACTGAGTTTTCCTATGTAGCTCTGGTTGCCCTCAACCCCAGAATCCTTCTGCCTCAGCTTCCCAAGTTATAGGCATGTGCCACCACACCCAGCTCAATGATCATCATTGTCTTAAGAAAAAAAGAAAAACAAATCTCATTTTTTAAAATTTCACTTTGAGTTTTAATGGAATAACTATCCATTAACTCCTATTTTCAGTCATGTACAGACCCTTCCAGGTCATATGCTGTTGGGATCAGTGAGAGCCCAGATCCTGAATTTCTTGTAATTCCCGGATCTGAGTGCCTACAGCTGCTCTGAGCACGAGGCCTACAGCTGCTCTGAGCACGAGACCTTCAGGAGTGCCTGATGGCAGGAGAGTGGTTTCTGGTGGGTTTGGCTGGGGCGTGGCTATCTCTCTATAATCTGCCCCTGAACATAATAAAGGGGCATTCTTGGGGAATTCAAGGATGACCCCTGTCGCTGTCTCTCTGTCTGTGTGCGTCTGTGTATTTTAACCTCTTGCCCTGTAGTAAGAGCTGCAGGTTGCATTCCTGCGCGCCTGCTCCCAGCCGCCTGGCTAGCTTATACCCCGAAATAACGACACACAAACTGTATTCATATAAACACTGCCTGGCCCATTTCTATTAATGTGTGCAGCACCGAGGTGCACTTACCGGGAAGATTCTAGCCTATGTCCATCCTGGGGCAGAGCTTCATCACGTCTGCCCCAGAGAGGAGACCTATCGAGTCTGAGCTCACTTCCTCGTCCTCCCAGCATTCTGTTCTGCTTATTTCACCCACCTAAAAGCTGGCCTATCCAATGGGCCAATGCAGTTTCTTTATTAGCCAATGACCTTCCTCCATCACTGCCCCTTGCCCAAAGCTCGGTAACTGGGTGCCAGGGCACAGAGCGCAGACACAGGGGTGCAGTGCGCGGCAATATGCCTTTATTCCTTCCTTAATGGAATTAGGATCGGACACCATTATCATTGTCTCCAAGTCATAATTCTTAGTGACTGATTTCAATATCTGTGTAGTGGGTCATTAATGTGCTAATATTTCAATTAAGATTCATTCCTGAGATGTGTATGTCTGTGATTGGTTGTAGGTACATATGTGCCATGGTGCTTATGTCAGAGGACAACCAACCTTGAGAGTCCATCCTCTCCTTCCACCTTGCTCCAGGCATGGTCTTTCTTGTTTTGTTTATTGTGCTTCATACTTCAGGCTATCTGGTGCTTATTGTGCTTCATACTTCAGGCTATCTGGCCCTTGAACTCCAAGGGATTTGCCTGTCTGCTTCCCATTTGGTGGTAGGAGAACAAGTATTACAGTTACGTATTATCATGTCCAACTTCTACAGGGCATTAAGTTTTTTTTCCAAAATGACAAACCTCTCTGCCAATGCAATAATACAAATAAGACCAAATCAAACCGAATTAGAAGAAATCAAGGTTTAATGGATGCCAGCACTCCTGGGTAGCACTGGGAAAACAGGGATAGGTAAAAGGGAGACCACGTGTTGGTTCTCTGGGGAGCCGTTTAAATAGCCTATGAGGGTGGTCTTGACCCTCCCTGGAGAGGGGTCATCGTTTGGCTGGCTTTCTTGGAGGTAGAGTCTGGCAACTCCCAGGGGAGGGGGTTTGAAATGGAGAGGGATTGAGGTGACACTTCTGACCAAACATTCCAGATTCTTTGTATACATGGATGCTAGGGGGCTGGCGTAAAGCCCCCAATCAAACAATGGGTTCCAGAGAGCCAAACTTAGGCAACCGGGCTTGTGTGACAAAAGCTTTTAGCCAATGAGTTTCTTCCCAGTCTAGTAGTCAGTCACAGGGATCTAAACTCAGGTCACCAGGTTTGTGGGACAAAAGCTTTTTAGCCACTGAGATATCTTCCCAGCCCAGTAAAGTGTTTTGTTTTAAGGCAGTGTTTGAGACAGAGAGTTGGGATATAAGTGGGTAATTTGGGAAATAACTCAGTTGGCAGGAACAAATGAGGAGTTATTAACACCCTCAGAGGTGTGATACCAAGGTCACTACCATGAACAAAAGGAATCAAATCCAGTGAGTCCTCTGGTAATCACTTTGAGAAGCTCACAACTACACCACACACACACACACACACACACACACACACACACATATATATATGTAGGTATACATAAATACCTATATACTATAAGAACTATATTCCAGAAGACTATGAATTAGGGTACTACCCACTGGCTTTTTTTTTTTAATTTATTTTATTTCTTTTTCTGAGACAGGGTTTCGCTGAAGTTTCGGAGCCTGTCCTGGAACTAGTTCTTGTAGACCAGGCTGGCCTTGAACTTACAGAGATCTGCCTGCGTCTGCCTCCTGAGTGCTGGGATAAAAGGCATGCACCACCACCACCCTGCCCTTGACTGGTTTCTTACTCCACTGTTAAGAGTTAGTTCTGAAAAAAAAAGTTAGTTCTGGAAACATTTGCTTCTTCAGGCTCTGCTGAACTTGCCTGTGACTTTTGTGTGATCCTGGACCTTTGGAGAAGACCTTGAAGTCAAAGCAGAAGGAATTGTCCTTGTCAAGTGAACATGTCCTTAGTCCCTTTACTTTCCCACCACTGAACACAGTAATGTGTTATCTTTTCTCCTTTCTGCTTAAATTTCACAACATCCTATCAACTGATGATCTCTAGTTTCAAGTAGGGAAGGAAAGCAATCAATAGAATCTTCAGCTTGCTCTTCCAGAGGTTCTGAGTTCAATTCCCAGCAAACACATGGTGGCTCACAACCATCTGTAATGAGATCTGGTGCCCTCTTCTGGCCTGTAGGGATACATGCATACAGAACACTGCATACATAATAAATAAATAGCTGGGCCATGGTGGCACACGCCTTTAATCCTAGCACTCAGGAGGCAGAAGCAGGAGGAGCTCTGTGAGTTCAAGGCCAGATGGCTCCAAAGCTACGGAGAAGCCCTGCCTCAAAAAAAAAAAAACAATAAATAATTAAACCTTTTAAAATATTTATATTATATATTAAAGAGGAAATATATATCTCTTTTGATGAAGGAAAGAGATCCAAATGCATGACCATGACTATGACCAGTGGCATACCTATGGTCCCAGCACTGGAAAGACTGAGGCGGATAAGAGTGAACCCTGGTCCTCCTTTGGTTTGAGCCAAGTCAAGCCTGCCCTACAGAGACCATCAGGTGAGGAGAAGCACATGGAACCGCCACCACCGCCGCAGCAGCAGTAGCACCCCAGCAAGACGGCTGAAGGACTCACGAAAATGGCTGTGGATTATGTAGGGCTGGATGGGATAGTGTTTTTCAGGCCTCTCTACTCAGCTAAGTTACTTTCCTCATCAGAGTGACAGAACACTCTGACACAAGTTCTCAAGGAGAGGCTCACAGTTCATGGGTACAACCCATCCTAGCCAGTGAGTGGCGTCGAGAACATGGCCACTCCGCATAAGACATGAGGGAAAGTTCAGCCAGCGGTGTGTGGGAGGGGCTGACGGGGCTGTGAGAGAAGAGAGGCAGGGAGAGTGCGAGAGAAAGTGAGGAGGAAGAGGAGGCCAATGGGACACAGGGAGTGTATGGGAACCAAGAGACCAAGAGAGGCTGAGTCACTAGGGATCTGAAGCTGAGGGAAGGGAAGCCCAGCCCCTGGGAAGAAGAGGGCTAGGGGAGGGGGCGGGGTGAGAAGGTCTGGGAGGAGCCACAGAGACTGAATGAGGCTGGTCCCAGGTTTCTAGGATAGTCCCATTAGATCTAGCTTTGGTGCCTGTCCCGGAACTAGCTTTTTTTTTTTTTTTAAAGGCGTGCGCCACCACCGCCCGGCTTCCAGCTTCCTTTCTCTTCCAGTTAGGTCAGATCTTCTCATGGCAATTAATTAACCAATGTAGAGAACGCCTCACAGACAGGCCCAGAGGCTGTTTACATGGTGATTCTAAATCCTGTCAAGTAGACAAGATTTTTTTTTTTTATTTTCGAGACAGGGTTTCTCTGTAGCTTTTTTTGGTTCCTGTCCTGGAACTAGCTCTTGTAGACCAGGCTGGCCTCGAACTCACAGAGATCCACCTGCCTCTGCCTCTGCCTCTGCTGGGATTAAAGGTATGCGCCACCACCGCCCAGCTCAAGTAGACAAGATTAACTACTACAGCCGGGCAATGGTGGCGCACGCCTTTAATCCCAGCACTCGGGAGGCAGAGGCAGGCGGATCTCTGTGAGTTCGAGACCAGCCTGAGCTAGTTCCAGGACAGGCTCCAACGCCACAGCGAAACCCTGTCTTGAAAACCAAAAAAAAAAAAAAAAAAAAAAAAAAAAGATTAACTACTACACTAACCTTGTGTCTGTCTGTGACTGTCTTCTGTCTTAGCCCATACTGGCCTTGAACTCACTACTAGTTGAGGATGATCTTGAATTTCTGATCCTTCTGCTCCTGCCTCCTAAGAGCTAGTAGGACTGCAGGTTGGCAGCACCTCTTTCTTGTTTATGTGCATGTTGAGCAAGAACTCTACCAACTAAGTTATGCTCTTTTGACAAGACAACTAATACAAAGCAGGATATATCGGATATTGCATCCAGTCAGGAAGGTTTGGAGCCAGATGTCCATGGCTAAGGGTGGACTACCTCCCTAGGAGTTGTTGGTCAGGGAGGTCCTGGAATATCCCTACCCCACCCCGAGTCTTACCACTGACTGTCAGTTCTTATTTCTGAAGACACTCCATGCTTGGTCTGAAAGGATGTAAGGGAAATGGGCCTGACACTGAACACAAAACTCCCTCCTAGCTTTCATACCTGAGTGGAATACATAAGATGCTGGGGGAAGATCATCTTGCTTGGTTTGGATCTTTTGTTCTGTGGTTTTTTTTTCTTTCAAGATAGGGTTTTTCTGTGTAGCCTAGCCTGGCCTCAAACTCAGAGATCTGCCTTCCTCTGCCTCTCGAATTCTGGGATTAAAAGTATTCGATACTATTGCCTGGCGCTTGGCATGGATCTTCATGCTACCCTAAGAGATGATGTGTGCTCTTTGGTGTGTAGTGGCATGACTGTTATGAGTGTAAACAACTATTTTCCAAGTGGATTTAAAGTCTGCTCCATGGGAGAAAATTCACACGTAGCGCCATAGGCCAGGCCAAAAAGCCAATGTCTGGGAAGGTCTTAGGCCCCAGTGGGGCAGCAATTGCAACTGTGTTGTTAAATGGGTATTATGTGCCTATTAAATTGCCTTCTCAACATCTGTTATTATACACATAATTACTGCTGCTGTCAGCCTGGTTTGTCTTGGAGGGATTTTTTTTTTCTTGCAGTGTACTGCAGAGACTCATTAACCAGCTAGTTAGCCTCCTGAGAATAACTGTTGCTGTGGCAGAGTGGTCCAGTGCTCAGCGACCAATGGAAGAAAATAATCAGGTACCTACAGTATCCACCCCTACACACACACACACAAGCTCAGGGAACATCATATAAGAGGATGGAAAGAATGTAAGCCAGAGGAAAGGATGGCACATTGTGTAGCTACTTCCTCCTTACTGAAACACTTTTTCCTAAAGAGAGGAGCAAGGCTAATGAGACTCGGGAAGCAAAATTCAGAGAGCTCAAAGGTTATATACACTCGACGGTGCAGAAACCCCTGCTCTGTGTGGTCCAGAATGATCTACGACAGCCACACTTTCCATTTTGAATGAGTGAGTTAATTAAATACACAGCAAGCAGAAGTAAAATAGAAAGAAGTAGACAGCAAAACATCCAGCAGAGATAACTGAAGTAATCCACCTGAGAAAGCACACAAAAGATAACTCGTCAAATCCAGGCTTACAGACATGCAGCAGGTATCAACTGTGCAAACCCCACTGGAGCTGTCAGCTGGAGTTCCCAAGTGACCATCCTGGACAGAGCAGGGTGTCTAAAGTAAAGGCTTCCAAATGAAAGAGCAAAGAACAGCAGATAGAGAACATCATGTATAGTGCTTACAAATATCCAGTAGAAAGTCCCGAGGGGGTTGAGGCAGTCAGTTTCTGCCTGGACTTTCTCTCTATGGATGAGCTGCCTGAGGCTGAGCTTCCAGCTTCCTGTTCCCAAGTGTCTTAGTTAGTTTGCTCAGGGTTTTTATTGTTGTGAAGAGATGCCATGACCATGCCAACTCAATGAATTGGGGTTGGCTCACAGGTTCAGAGGTTTAGTCCATTATCATCATGGTGGGAAGCGTGGTGGTACACCGGCAGATGTGGTGCTAGAGATGGAGTCGAGGGTTCTATATTCTATATCTGGATCATCAGGCGGCAGGAGGGAGTATGCCACTGGACAAAGCCCACCCCCATCACACGCTTCACCCAACAAGGCCAACCCTCCTAATAGTGCCCTAGTAACCAAGCATTCAAATCCAGGAGTCTATGAGGATCATTCTTATCTAAAACACCATACCACTGCAGGATTTTTTTTTTCCCGAGACAGGTTTTCTCTGTAGCTTTGGGGCCTGTCTTGGAACTAGCTCTTGTAGACCAGGCTGGCCTCGAACTCACAGAGATCCGCCTGCCTCTGCTTCCCGAGTGCTGAGGTTAAAGACATGTACCACCATTGCCTGGCCACTGCAGGCATTTTTATGTTGTGAGACAAACACTGAAAACCTTGCTTGGAATTGGTTTCCCTTCTATATGCCCTCAAAGACAATCTTCTCAATCCTCTTAGGAGGTTGCTGTTTTCCTTCCCCGTTGCTGCAGTGAGGGGGCCCTTCTTAGAGAAAATAAGGCTTCCACAATCTCTGTTCCTAACAAGCTTAACCATCACACTACAATTTACCAGTAAAATGAACATTATATCGATGAATCCCCAAGGCTATAGATACAGTGATGGCAGTAACTACTGTTGAAGGAAAACCTCTGGGCAGGTGCCCAGGGAGATTCGAGGGCGCATCATTTGTGAGTCCTCCCCCATGCTGGGGTGAGCTTTTCAGTGATGCACTGGGGTGGACTCTTCTTTGGTCTCTTGTCAGCACTCTAGTGGGGAAATGGATGTTTGTTCAGGTTCCCTGAAGAGGAGTCACACAACAGTTACTCCTCACTACCCTAGAAAATGTGGTGCCTCATATGCTGGGGCACTTTCTTCCTAAAGAACTTAATTCTGGGAATTTTCCCACTTTCATTTTTAAAAGGGCTTATTTTTAATTACGTGCATGTGTACCTGTGTGTGTGTATGCTTGTGAGTGCCGGAACCTTTAAAGGCCAGAAGTATTAGATTCCCACAGAATTGGAATTACAGTTGTGAGCCACTCAACATGTATGCTGGGACCAGAATTTAAGAGGGCCTCCCTAAAAGCCAGGTGTGTTCTTCACCCATGAATCACCTCTCTGGTCCATCTCTATTTCTTTCTCTTCTTTTCGTTTTTAAAATTAACTTCTTTATTGATTCTTTGGGAGATTCACATTGTGCACCCCAATTACGCTCACCTCCTGGTCCCCCCATATTCTCCTCTTACCCGTGCAAAAACAAAGCAAGAAAACAAGCAAAAAAAAAATAAAAACCAAACAAACAAACAAAGAAAAACCATGAACCCCTCACCCAACCCCCCAAAACAAAAATCCTCTTTGCTTCTTCCCCACCTCTCCAACACCTCTTCGTTTGCTCTGGTGGCACTGGGGGTCTCGGGTACCTTTTGTCCTATCAGTTGGTGGCACTGGGGGCCTTTTGTCCATCAGCTTTCCTTGCAAATATTCATTCAGTGAGTCACTGGTCTGGTCAAGGTCTGTGGTTTTTGGTAAACCCTCATCACCAGAACTCCTCTGGGATATCCCATGGCCACCCCAAGTCTTGGAGATCCTGCTGGTACTGCTCCACAGGAGCAGTTCTTCCACGATTTCCAGCAGGTCCTAGATGGGCTAGACGCCAGGGTGGGCCTGGGTGGTACCTGAGCTGGTCAGTCCAGGCCAGGTGAGGGGGCGGGGTCAGCTACCCAAGCGTAAGCCCTCAGAACTGGTTGACACTTGCCTGTGGTGCAGGGTGGGGCCAGCTCTCCTATTCCAGTGTCCAGCAAGAGGCAAGGCCAGCTTTCTCTGGACCAGCAAAGGGAGAACGCAGCATACTCTTCTTGATTTCTTCTGGTTCCTAAGACCCCCTCCCCAAAGAGACACAGGCTACACAGACCCAGACATGGCCCTTGGCACCAGCTTGGGCCTGGACAACATCCTAGCTCTGGGTGGAAGCACTGACCACTCAGGTCAGAGTGGTTCTGGTGGCAGCATAGCTCCTGGACACCACGAAGGCCTCAGGTTGTGGCCCTAATCCTGGGCTTCTATGTGACCTTTGGTGGCAATATAGGACTCAGACTTCAGCACAGACCCCAGCCACGGTAGGATCACACCTAGGCAGCAGCCCGGTCTGGATGTCACTATTGCCCCTGGTGGCAGTGCAGGCCACTCAGATTGGCATGGGTCACGCAGCAGTGTGGCCCTCAGACAACAACATGGCCTTAGACCTCAGGTATCTGCATGGCTTTCTATGGTAAAAGGAGCCTCAGACAATAATTAGCACAGCCCCTGGCTGCAGTAGGGTCATGGACCCAAACATGGCCCTCAGCTACAGCTATGGCCCAGATGTCCCTATGGCACTCGGGTCTGCAAGCATCATGGCCCTCAAATACCAACCTGGACTCAGGTGGCTGACCTGACCCTGGGCATCCTCATGGTGCTTGGTGACAACAGGAACCACATATGTCAATCCAGACCCTGGTTGTTTAGGGTCCTGGACTCAGACATGGTCCTCAGCAGTAGCCTGGCCCTGGGTAGAAGCACAGGTCAACCAGATTTGTATGACCCCTACTGCAGCATGGTCCCCAAATTCCAACAAGGCTGCAGGCCTGTGGCCCTGATCCCATGGGCTCTATTGGTAACCTGAACCACAGACTTCAACACCCCAGGCAGCAGCTAGGCCCCATAGACATTGTAGCTCCAGGTGGTAGCCCTGGCCACTCAGATCAGAATGATCCCAGCAGCAGCGGGGCCCCCAGATACCAATAAGGCCACAGGTTGCTACCTAGACCCCAGGCTTTATGTGGCCTTTGGTGGCAACTTGGGTCAAGGATATCAACACAGACCTTGGCTGTAATAGGATCGTGGACTCAGACATGATCCCTGGCAGCAGCTCAGGTCTGGCTGTCATCATGGCCCCAGGTAGCGGCGAGGGCCACCCAGACTAGCATGGCTCCAGCAGCAGCATGGCCCAGGGATCTTCAACATGGCCCCAGGTGGTGGCTCAGGCCGCTGGTATCAGCATGGCCCTCCATGGCAACAGGAGCCATGTATATCAACACAGACCCTGGCTGCTGTAGGACCAGGGACCCATACATGGCCCTTGGCAGTGGCCCAGCCCAGACATCACTGTGGCCTTGGGTAGCAAGCAGACCTCCCCCTTGGTCTACTCTTCATGGCCTTCACCACAGCCCCAGGTGGCAAGTAGGCATCTAACATCTGCCTACCGCTCACTGTCTTCCTTTCTGTCTCTTTCCACAGTGTGTGGACCATTCTGCTTTTCTTTCTCTCCCATTTCTCCACACTTATTTGCTTATCATAATTGGCACTGAGTAGACCCATGGAGGTCTTCCTCCAGCCAGGACCTTGAGGACCTGGCTGGCCTGTGGTTGACTAGTCCTGATCTGAGCAGAACTGTATCAGGCAGGCCATGGATTTCTTCCTGTCAGTCAGGGCCTTGAGGACCCTGGCTGGCCTGTGGCTAATTAGTCTGTCTGGCCGTATCATCTGCGTTTTTTGTTTTTCCTTCACAGCTCTTCTCACCTGTGACATTTAATTAATACTTAAGGTCTCTGCAAGAAGTAACAAATTATAGCATTCAATGTATTAACCTATTAAAATATATAGAACTATGTCTTACATATAGTAAACATACACTTTAAATCACACTGAATGCCTATATGTATAACAAATTAAACATTACATTTTATATCATTATTTTAATGTTTAAAAATTTTTAATTTTTATGTGTTTTTGCTTGATGTATTATTTGTGTACCATGCGTATGCCTAGTGCCTGTAGAGGTCAGACAGGAACCACTTGTGAGTCCCCTGTAGCTGCTGGAAATCAAACCCAGCTCAGCTCCTCTGGAAGAGCAGTCAGTGCTCTTAACCACAGGGCCATCTCTCTAGCCTTTATCAACCTTTGCCATAGCTCTAAGATGTAGATGTTTTTATACTAATTTCACCAATGAGGAAATTAAGATTTACTGTGGTTAAGTAAATCACTCAATGTCTAAGAGAAGTGGAGATCTTATCCCATCTTAAGCACCATTTTCTTTTCTTTTCTTTTTTTTGTTTTTTGTTTTTTTTTTTTTTTGTTTTTCAAGAGAGGGTTTCTCTGTGGTTTTGGAGCTTGTCCTGGAACTAGCTCTTGTAGACCAGGCTGGTCTCGAACTCACAGAGAGCCGCCTGACTCTGCCTCCCAAGTGCTGGGATTAAAGGCGTGCACCACCACTGCCCGACTAAGCACCATTTTCTTAAGACAGCATCTTACTGTATAGCTCTGATTGGTAGGAACTCACCAGAGGGCTGGAGTTAAAGGCTTGCTCTAGCACACCCAGCCCAAAGCAGATACAAGGAATTATTGGTTATTTTGGAGGCATACACTTAAAATCCCTGCACTCTATTGCCTGGTCTACATTGAGAATTCCTCGCCATCCAAGTCTACTTAGAAAGACATCTAAAATTAAACAAACAAAGCTATCTGGAATGCCTGGGACAAAATTCACCTGCCTCTGCCTCTCAAGTGTTGGAATTAAAAGTGTGCCCCACTACTGCCTGGCAATTTGAGATCTCATTATTTATGAAAATGGAGTGGAGTCTGAAAGTCTGGTTTTTTAAAAAGCACCCCAGGTTATTCTAATATATAATTAATACAAAATACAATGCATCAATATTTGAGAAAAATTTTAATATATACTGTAATGTATAAAGAGAAAACAGATGAGAAAGCAAAAACACACTTCTAACAAGGAAAGTTTAATGAGGGAGGAGGGAAGAGATTAGAGAACGTTTTTTTGTTTGTTTTTCCAAGACAGGATTTATTTGTATAAATCTGGCTATCTGGCCAGAGTTCAAACTCACAGAGATCCACCTGCCTCAGTCTCCCAGGTGCTGGGATTGAAGGCAGATGCCACTAACGCCACTGCTTTCTTTTTTTTTTTTTTTAATTCTCAGGTGGTCTCCCATCCAAGTACTAATCAGGCCCGACTCTGCTTAGCTTCCCAGATCAAACGAGACTAGGCTCGTTCAGGGTGGTGGTATGGCAGTAGACAATTTTTTTTTTTCAAACCAGGGTTTTCTCTGTAGGTTTGGAGCCTGTCCTGGAACTAGCTCTTGTAGACCAGGCTGGCCTCGAACTCACAGAGATCCGCCTGCCTTTGTCTCCTGAGCGCTGCGATTAAAGGCGTGCGCCACCACCGCCCGGCTCAAATGTAATGTAATGTTTTGTTTTGTTTTGTTTTTCTTTTTTGGTTTTTCTCTGGGCTAATCTAATCCCTGGATCTGGGGTAAACGGGTGGGGGCGGCGCCGGCTCCAGCCAATAGAGGGCGCGCTCGCACCCTCGGCCCGGCCTCCAGACCCGGCGGCTCGCACGCTCCTTGGTTGCTCCCCGCGAGCCCCCGCCCGCCGTGTCACGTGACGCCACCACGGAACCCGAGGTGCCAGGCCTCAGCCGAGTTAAAAATCGTTGCCGGCGGCCGCCGCGAGTGCAACCCCAGAGGCTCACCCGGAGACGAGTGTGGGAAGCCCTGGAGGTAGATGCTACCTCTTCCCGGTCTGGTCGGCTCACGGTCCCTTCTCACCGTTCGTCGCTCACGTCCCCTGGAGTCTTTGCATATGTTCTCTCGCGTGGGCAGGCCACGGTGACCATGTAGCGGGGACCCCCGAGGAAGCACGGGTGCCGGGGACGAGCTCGGCGCGGACGGCACGCAGCTTCAGCATCTCCCCCAGCGTCCCGGCCCCAGCCCGCGGGTCCCTGCTGGGAACTCCGGCCTCCCGAGGAGGCCTGGCCCGGAGCGCCGCCAATTCTCGCCGCGTCTCGCGAGAGTCCAAGTTGAAGGAACATGGCGACGTCTAATCTGTTAAAGGTAAGCCCCTGCCTCCTGCCGGGCTCCTGCTCGCCACCGAGGCGTTTAGTCCTCGGGGAGGGCCGGGTTCGGAATGAGCGGCGAGATGGTGAGTGTTTCAGGGTTGTCTACCAGAAGGGGAACCGGGGCGGCTGTCCCCGAGCACCCCGACGCGGGGCCCTGGCCTCGGGGTCCTGAGGCTCCGGTGGTTCCTACCGCAGACTGACTGACTCGGAGCGATGCTTTCGAGGGGACCAACCCAGGCTGCGAGCTCTCGAGAGCAGTGTCGCTGGGCCCTCCGCGGCCCAGCCATTGTGACTCGGAAGGTCCATTTCTTCTGATGCGAGAGTCAAAGACATAATAGGAACAGTCCCAACCAAATCATACCTAAAAGGTTTCAATGACGGGACCCCTCTCCCCCCCAGTTCCTTAATTTCTGGTTTCCCTCTTCAGGAAATGCGAGTCAGAATGCAGTGCCTCCCTCCCATTCTACCCCCTTGCTTCTTTTTTTGCATGTTACACCTTCGCTCTAGTTCTCTCATTCTTGACTTCATATTTACACCCTTTTTTTGTTCCTTGAACTGTCTCTCCAACCCGACTCCCCTTATACATCAGATGGCACCCGGATGAAGTGCTACCATCATTTTAGGTTGTAGGCAAGTTTCTTTTCTCAAAGAAGACATTGAAAAGTTTTAAATCCCAGGAGAGGCACGGGGGAGATGGGCGGGGGGAGCAGATTCTGTTAAAAAGTTAGCGAAGGACTGAGGAAGATATGGGGCGAATTTGAGTTATGTTTGTGTTTTTAGTAAGAATCCTATCCTAAAAGTACTAACTGAAATGGGAGTAGTGATCATCTGAGGGAAAATAAACTGTTTTCAGGCTGCGTGGATGAATAATAATAAAATAGAAAACGCTACCCCAACCCAACCCCCCTCCAAAAACAGGGTCTCTTTATCTCCATTTTGCCAGAACGTGCTGGCCTCAAACTCACAGAAATCCTTCTGCCTCGGTCTGCAGAGATTGAGACCTGCATCACCGCCCTGGGGAGTCCTTTAATAAGGACCTAGGTTCCCTGAATTTCTATGTCTTGATTTTTTCAAGACGTGATTTCTCTGCGTAGCCTTGGCTGTCCTTGAACTAGCTCTGTAGAGCAGGCGTGTGCCACCACTTTTAGTGTTTTTCGAGACATATTTCTCTGTAGCTTTTTGGTGCCTGTCCTGGAACGTGCTCTGTAGACCACCAGGCTGGCCTCGAACTCACAAGAGATCCACCTGCCTCTGTCTCCCAAGTACTGGGATTAAAGGCCACTACCACCGGACAGATTTTTGTCTCTTAAGAGCTGTATCACTTTGAGTTCCTTAACCTCTGCCCAAGTTTCTTCTTTCAGAACCATTAGTACCATTTTTTTCATAACGCTGTTGTGATGATCAAATTAATTATGTAAAATACTTAAACAAACAGTGATGGCATTTAATATACAATCACTAAAGCCCTAGAACTACCTATAAGAACGGCTGGGCGGTGGTGGGGCATGCCTTTAATCCCAGCACTCGGGAGGCAGAGGCAGGCGGCTCTCTGTGAGATCGAGGCCAGCCTGGTCTACAAAGTGAGTTCCAGGATAGACAGACGGGGCTGTTACACAGAGAAACCCTACCACTCCCCCCACCAAACAAAACGAAAACAGTTGAATCTGGTCCTGGAGGTTTGGGTTGTTGTCAGTAAGGCGGCCACTGAGGCAGAAGGACCATGAATTCTAGCCTAAACTGAATTGAGTAGTGAATTTGGAACCAGCTGAGATTACATTATAGACTAATTCACAGAAGTGATATTACTCTGCTCGGCTTTGTTTTTCATAATAGTGTGTGTGAGAGTGCAGACACACACCTGTGGAGCTCAGAGAGCAATTTTTGAGGGTTCTCCCATTCCACCTGGGATCTGGAGGTCAAACTCAGGGCTGTCAGGCTTGCTTGGCAAGAGTTTCTTATCTGCTGTACCATCTTGGCAGTCCCTAGGTTTTTTTGTTCTAATTTAATTTATTTTTGTTAATGTTGGAGCATTTCATATGCATAGTGTATTTTGAACATGCTCACTTCCCAGTTTGCCTGAAGCTGCTGTGTGTGTGTGAGTACCTCGCATGGGTGTAGGAGAGCAGAGGTCAGCTTTGTGGAGTCAGTTCTCCTCCCAGCCTTATGCAGCTTCTAGGACTCCAGCTCACTTTACCCCAGAGCCATCTTCCTGTACCCCTGCCTATAATCCTAATGCATTAGTTCAGAAATTTCTCAAAATCCATGTTAATGCTCTCATGTTCACATAAACAGTATTTTTATGTGATTACTTGAAGTGTGTTTAAGAAATATTGGGGCCGGGCGGTGGTGGCGCACGCCTATTAATCCCAGCACTCAGGAGGCAGAGGCAGGCGGATCTCTGTGAGTTCAAGGCCAGCCTGGTCTACAAGAGCTAGTTCCAGGACAGGAACCAAAAGCTAC
>NC_022012.1:47957893-47963322 GCF_000317375.1 Microtus ochrogaster | reverse complement strand
GGTGGCGGGGAGGAGGCGGAAATCCTCAATAAATAAATAAATTTAAAAAAATAAATAAAATTCCAGAGAGGCAGAGGCAGGAGGATCTCGAGTTCAAGGTCATTTTAGTCTTTAGAGTGAATTCCAGGACAGGCTCCAAAGCTACACAGAGAAACCCTGTCCTATAAAACCAAAAAACCAAACAAACAAACAAAAGAAACTTCATGTGAAATTCTAAGGCATGGTTTTATATTGGAATTTTATTTTATTTGAGATTGTATTTTCTTTTACCAAGTGAACTGTTATTGGATCTTGGAAATCTTTTGAGTATAGAAAGATCTGTGTAGTTTATTTTGACATACAGTTCATCAGCTGACTAGGGGAGTTCAATCTGACCCCCTTTTACTTGGGTACTTTATCTTTTTTTTTTTTTACTCGCACAGTCTATCTGTAGAACGTTTCTCGCAATGTGATAGTGCTCTTTCATCTATTTTAGATTACTTCTGAAACTTAATTCTGCTTGTTCTTTTTCTTCCGCAGTTGTCATCTGGGCTCATTTTCTTCTTTTTCAGTTGATTATTCTATTCCAAATAGCAATTATCAAAGCAGTTGAATTTCACACCTCAGTTCTTAGTATATTACATACCAATTAAGACCTGTATTCCCTTGGCCATACCACACATTTTTCTGGTTTCTCTGTATTGTGCTTTTCAAGTCACCTTCTACCTGTTCTTTTTTAGCCTTCACTGTCCCAAGACTTGGTGGCATGTCTCCCTTTTCCCTCACTTCTCTAACTTATAACAAAGTTTGTGTCTCCTTTGTAAACGTAGCCAGTACTCTGCTTCTGCCTCAGACTTTGCCTATGGGCTGCTTTGTAGCTCTTTTTTCTTAGTTTACTTACCCACGTGGTTATTTTGAAGCTATCAAGTGTAAAAGCATTGATAGTATCCTGATTGACAACCCAGATTCTCTTGATAAGCGCCATTTGTTCTTCTGGTATTGTTGATCACATCATCTGCTGTCTTATTTGTTTGTGTGATTTTTTTTTTCGCTCTCCATATTTTACTGTCTTCCCCAATTACCTGTTTTTCACTGACATCCAAATTATTTCTCAGGATTGAATCTTCAGCACTTTCTCTCTTTGTATTTTTTTTTTTCTGATACAGTCCTAACTCCTATTTCACTATATTTTTTTCCTTTGAGACAGGTTTTCTCTGTGTAGTCTTAGCTGACCTTGAACTCTGTAGACCAGGCTGTCCTCAACTCAAATCCATCTAGCTCTGCCACCTTTTGAGTGCTGGGATTAAAGGAGTGTATCACCACCATCTGGTTCTATTTCACTATTTTTTTTCTCTTAGTGCTGATCTGATCTCAATCTGACCATATCAATTTCTTGCTTAGATACTGTCTGTAGTTCAATCATTTGAGAGCTTTCCAGTTGACTCTTAACAAGAAACTGAAAAAGGATTAAATAGGAAGCTTAGCTTTTTCTCATCACAAAATTTTTGTCATTTGGAAAGAGAAGGAAAATGAAAATATAAATTACCAATTCTAAGTGTCTAGAACTTACTCATTATTAAAATTATTTATTGGACAACAACATGCAAGGTACCGTTAAGAATACAAAGGCATGTGTAATGTCCTTGCTCTATGGGAGTTCATTATACTCAAAGAGAAGATGGTACTGATGGTTTCCTCAAAGGCAGACATTTCTGAAATGGTGCTACACAGGTGAAGAAAGTTTCTGATGGAATAGTGTTGTGAAGATTGTTAAAGGAACAGCGGGGCTGCATCCTGCCACCCGGCTAGCTTTACACCTGAAATAATTACACGGAAACTATTCTTTTAAACACTGCTTGGCCCATTAGTTCCAGCCTCTTATTGGCTAGCTCTTACATATTGATCTAACCCATTTCTCATATTCTGTGTAGCCCACGAGGTGGCTTACCAGGAAAGATCTTAACCTGTGTCTGTCTGGAGTGGGAGAATCATGGTGACTGACTGACTTGGCTTCTTTCTCCCAGCATTCTGTTCTGTCTACTCCGCCTATCTAATTTTCTGTCCTATCAGGCCATCAGTTTTCTTTATTAGTTAACCAATGAAAGCAACAGATAAGCTACAAGACCCACCTCCATCATGAAGAGAGCATTAGAGCTGAATTTTGAAGAATGGGTACTCTGTTTGCAGGTGTTCATGTATGAATATGCATGCATACATGTATGAATGTGGAAGCCAGAGGTCAGCTTCAGGTCTCATTCCCCAGGAGCTCTCCATCTTGTTCTTCGACACAGTGACTCTCACTTGGCTAGAATATGCCAGTTAGCCTAGGAGGGACCCTCAGGGACGCATCATCACTGGGATTATACAAATGTCACCATTACCAGTTTATTGTTTTTATTTTTTTTTAAATGTGGGTTCTGTAAGATTGAACTCAGGTTCTGTCGTTTTTGTAAGGCAAATACTAAAACAGAGCCATTTCTCTGTTTTCCAAGTACTCTTTTTTTTTTTTGGTTTTTTCGAGACAGGGTTTCTCTGTGGCTTTGGAGCCTGTCCTGGAACTAGCTCTTGTAGACCAGGCTGGTCTCGAACTCACAGAGATCCGCCTGCCTCTGCCTCCCGAGTGCTGGGATTAAAGGCGTGCGCCACCACCGCCCGGCCTTCAAGTACTTTTTAAAAAATATCTTTTTCAAGTTTGCTTTTATTTGATATATTTTATGTGTACGAGTATTTAGGTGTACTGTGAGTCCAGTGCTCACGAAGGTCAGAAGAGGTCATTTGATCCCTTGGAACTAGAGTTATGAGATACCGTGAGAACTGAACCTGGGTCCTTAGGAAGAACAAAGGCTTTTTAAAATATTTATGGATTATGAATATAGTATTCTGTCTGATTGTATGCTTGCAGGCCAGAAGAGGGCACCAGACCTCATTATTGATGGATTTGGCTGTTGGGAATTGAACTCAGGACCTTTGGAAGAGCAGGCAATGCTCTTAACCACTGAGCCATCTCTCCAGCCCCAGAACAAGGGCTCTTGATGGTTCCAGCCTCTGAGGACTTTCTTAATCTGTGTAGCTTTGGAGCCTGTTCTGGAACTAACTCTTTTTTTTTTTTTTTCTTTTTTGGTTTTTTTCGAGACAGGGTTTCTTGTGGTTTTGGAGCCTGTCCTGGAACTAGCTCTGTAGACCAGGCTGATATGGAACTAACTCTTGTAGACCAAGATGGCCTCCAACTCACAGAGATTGCTTGCCTCTGTCTCCCAAGTGCTGGGATTAAAGGAGTGCGCTGCCACCATCCTGCCTCTGAGTAGTCTTCATGGTGGTGATGAGGAATAAATTTGGTAGGAATGGAGAAATAAGTGGCAGGTTGTGTTGGGATTGTGTATGGATGATGTACCTTGGAACTATTGCATGATAGTACCCCAGAATCTAAGGAAACAAGAGGAAGAATAAAACAAAAGTTGGGGTCAGATGTGAAAGGTTCTCACTGTTAAGAAAACAACTTTGAAGTAGGAGGATAATTGTAGGAGGAAGGATTGCCACTTGTTTGGTTCTTAGACACCCAGCTGCTCAGCTCCGAAATATTCATACAGAATCTATATTATTTAAAACACTGCTTGGCCTATTAGCTTCTTATCAGCTAGCTCTTACATTTTAATTTAACCCATCTTCATTAATTTGTGTATCACCATATGGCAGTGGCTTACCAGCCAAAAGTTCCCAGTGTCTGTCTCAGGCTGCAGATCTATGGTTTCTCCCTGACTCTGCCCTCTTTCTTCTAGCATACAGCCTTGCTTTTCTCACCTAGTTCTGTTCTGCCCTTGCTGTAGGCTCAAAGCAGTTCTTTATTCATTAACCAGTAAAAGCAACACATAGACAGAAGGACTTTTCACACCCTTTCCCCTTTTCTGTTTAAACAAAAAGGAAGGTTTTAATATAGTAAAATTACATATAACAAAACAGGTATCAAGCAAAAATTACAGTTACAATATTTATATTAACTTAATCTTTTATTGTAACTAATGAAAACTGTATCTGTTCTTCAACTCCATCAAAGACTACAGAAGAATATAATATTTATTACCTAAGTAAACAGGAAGTACATTGTAGGAAAATTTCAAAATTCTAGAATTGACAGACATCTCACTGTCTGGACAGTCACCCAAAGTTCTTCTGTACCATTAGGGCATCCATCTTCAGCCTACAGGCCCATGATATCCAACAGACTTTCCCATGAAGCAGGAAATTTCAAAGACAGTTTCACCTATATTGACAGTTTGTTATTCACTTTTTTCTGTGTCTTGCAGAATGTCTGGCAGACTTTCATGAAGCAGGAACCTCAAAGGATTGTCTCACCCTTTAGTCATTTCTCTACGGGTCCTGCATATCCAGTTCATTAAGCAGTTGAGGCAAGAGCTGTTTCTTGCCCAAATGGCTAACAGACTCCACGAGGAGCCTCTTCGGTGCCCATCTTCCTCTTGAAGTAGATTGATGCTGCCAGGACTAGATGTGTCTCATGTTATGAAAAGTCCTAACTTCTTAAACATTTTAAATGCCATATTCTGTAGTCTTTGAAAGGTTTGAGGAATGCTTATTCATCTGAAATACATCTTTGTACATCTAGAAAATCTAACTAATGTGACTATAACCTTGACTATTACAGATGCTTACCTATTAACCTATATTTCTTTTTTTTTGTTTTTTGTTTTTTGTTTTTTGTTGTTTTTGTCGAGACAGGGTTTCTCTGTGGTTTTGGAGACTATCCTGGAACTAGCTCTTGTAGACCAGGCTGGTCTTGAACTCACAGAGATCCGCCTGCCTCTGCCTCCCAAGTGCTGGGATTAAAGGCGTGCGCCACCACCGCCTGGCTAACCTATATTTCTTAATTATACATATATATTTAATATTTATTTATTTATTATGTATACAGTATTCTGTCTATATGTCTGCAGGCCAGAAGAGGGCATCAGACCTCACCACAGATGGTTGTGAGCCACCATGTGGTTGCTGGGAATTGAACTCAGGATCTTTGGAAGAGCAGGCAATGCTCTTAACCTCTGAGCCATCTCTCCAGCCCTATACATTATATTTTTAAATGAGCTACACAATCACAATAATTTATCAAGAGCAGAAATATATACATAAAACAGAACTGATCTAAAACTTGTATCAAAAAACCAAGATCCATACTGATGCATATCCATCTCTAGCATATTCTCTGTTAAATGTAAACAAACATTTATGTAGTAATAGGAGCGGTGAGGCTGCGTCCCCAGCACCCCAGCCGCTTGCTAGCTTATGCCCCGAAATAACAACACACAAATTGTATTAAACATTGCTTGGCCCATTCTCTTCTAGGCTAATTCTCACATATTAATTTAGCCCATTTCTATCTAGCCTCTTTTAGGCTAACTCTCGCACTTGGACTAGCCCATCTCTAATAATCTGCTGTAGCC
>NC_022012.1:47950074-47953792 GCF_000317375.1 Microtus ochrogaster | reverse complement strand
TGGCAGCTACCAAGAAAACATGCTTTACTCTTTCCCAAGCTTTCTCAGGCTTTCAGTGGATTCAGTTGTCCACATGTCTGGGTGCCATCTGTTGTAATAGGGGCAGCGGGGCTACGTCCCCGGCACCCGGCCGCCCCCACGGCTAGCTTTACACGAAATAATTACACGAAAACTGTATTCTTTTAATCACTGTAACGGCGTAAACGAATGCAGACAGATTGTAAAAATATGTATATACAGCTTTAATAGACTTACAGAACCACCATTCCCGTGGAGACCAGGAAAGCAGAAGCAGCAGCTGGGAGCATGCTCGCCAAATTTATAGGCAAACATTATCCCGAGGCGAACACGCCCCCTAAGGGGCAGGACTTATCCCTACACATTTACAAACAAAATTTTGGAATATGGGTGCAGTTCTGTCCAAACTCCTTTCTGTGGTTTATTGGGCGAAGTAATTTTTTGAGGGTGTTCATGGCAACCTCTTGGAGGGTTGTGGTCTATCAAACCATATTAGCCTGGAATGAGTCCACAGGTTCTCATTCTCTGTGGAAACAAAAAAAGAACCTCTTTTACAAAGTAACATATCCTTAGACCCAAATTTTTGAAGTCAAGATACCTTTATAATATGCATGCTGGTTTAGCTTAGCAAACCATACAATGAAATATCTCTCTGTACTTAGTTCCTTCAACAGTCAAAAAAATCCAAAGAAAACAGAATAATATACATAATCCAATCTCTCAGTGTATAGTCCATCTTTATGTGGCTTATTTTTCTTTACTCCTTTTAACTGATGACTGTATTCTGTCTCTTTAAAGACTTTTAAAGAACAATTTACTTCTTTTCTAGCTCTCTACTTTTTTCTTCTCTCTCCCAAGCCTACATACATTTATCCAACACCATGACCCATTTAGAGTTCTTTTATATCTGAATCTGTCTTTATTGTGTTATCTGTAACTCTTTACTGTCCAGGAGTGCTTCTTAAAATGCTGAGCATGTTTTAAAAATTTTACCTGCCTTTTTGCTAGGAGAAATACCTCCTATGCCCAACATGTGGACAACTGCATCCACATAAAACCTGAGAGAGCTTGGGAAGTAACAGCACTTTCTTGGGTGGGCTCTGCTTGCTAGAGGCAAGCACTCTCACTTAAGATAGGCTTCCTGACTCAGTTTCAGCTACAAAACCTTGCAACTCTTTTTTAAGAGTTCCTGCCTTGGTGAAAGGGGACTTGTGTGTGCTAGGCTAAGGGACATCAGGTGATACTTAATACAGTGGCTGGAAAGTTAGGAATTTCCTTTGGAATGTTAGGTACTTTCCGTTTTCATGGTCCTTTCCTGGGTGGTACCTGGGTGGTCTCAGTTTGTGGTCTTTCCTGGACCCTGGAACTCTGGAACCAGGTAATCTGAAACTTAGACCTACTGAGCTTGTGATGGTTGTGCTCTCCATACCCCAGGCATAGACAGCTGTTCTTTGGTTTTGTTTTGCCATTTTGAACAGGGTCTCTATGTAGCCATAGATGAGATAGGGACTTACTATGTAGGTTCTGCCTTTCAAGTGTTTGGATTAGTGGCAGGTGCCAACACACCCAGCCTTTGCTTTTTTCATTTAAAAAAATGCCAACATGCACAAATTTATGTACATATATATTGGATTAAGTAAAATGCTGCGGATCCCTGAGTGGGTGGCTGCAGCGGGCAGCAGGTCATGAGACCACGCCACAGGTCCCCAAAGTGTTGAGTCCTGAGAGCAGCTAGTCCCAGGCAGTTCCTGGAGTGGCTGCAGCAGGCCAAGAGTCCCAGTGGTGCATGAGAGACCTCGATGGTTTGTCCCACAAGGAGAGACAGATGAGACCATGCGGCAGGTCTCCGAAGGCAGCTGGTCCTGGCAGGGAGCCACATGGTGGGTGAGAGACAAAGACATGGACAGGCACACCATGCAGAGTGAGGTTGCATATTTATTTAGTGGATTATGGAAGGGAAGAGGAGAATGGGGAAGAACAGAGAGAAGAAGAGAGAGATGTGGGAAAGGAAGAAGTGGGAACAAGGGAGAGACAGAAGCTGCCTCTTTGAGGGGGGCTCAGAGACATGGATAGGCACGCCATGCAGAGTGTGAGGTTGGATATTTATTTAGTGTATTATGGCAGGGAAGAGGAGAAGGGGGAGAACAGAGAGGCTGAGAGAGACAGAGAGATGGGGTGGGGAAGGGAAGAAGGGAGAGACAGAAGCTGCTTCTTTGAGGGGGGGGGCTCTGAAAGCTGAAGATCAGCTTGCCACTGCTTGACAGGGGTGGGGGGAGTAGGCATGGCTTGTCTCTTAAAGGGACAGAGCAGACTATTATAGCATGCATGTGTACCATGTGCATGGATGGTGTCCCTGGAAGCCTGAGAGTGTCAGATGCCTTGGAACTAGAGTTACATTCTGCAAGAGTCACAAGAGCCCTTAACTTCTGAGCCATCTCTCCAGTCTGACAGCTTTTCTTTTTGTGAAGTTTAGGACAGCTACAAAATTAAGAGGGTTTACTCTGTAATGTGTCTGCTCATTTCCAACACCAGAAGGACACAGAATTTACTGCAAGCTCATATAATCATCACTGTTACTTATTATATAACATTAGGTCCATTAAATGGGGAGAAATATAGGCCAGAGTCTAAGAGGTAACAAGCATAACTTTTTTGTTGTTGTTGTTTTTAAGACAGGGTTCTCTGTGTCTTAGCTGTCCTGGAACTAGCTCTTGTAGGCCAGGCTGGCCTCGAACTCATAGAGATCTACCTGCTTCTGCCTTCCAAATGCTGGGATTAAAGGTGTGTGCCATCAATACCTGGTCCAAGCACAGCTTCTGCTTTCCTCCTTATAGTCTGTAGATATTTCTCTTCTGATGTCAGTATATGACAATATACAGAAATTATGCCTAAGGAAGCTTATCTAATTTTTGCCTTGACAATTTGTGTGGAATTCTTCACAAAGACATAAATGATTGCTCCCTTGGAACTTTGAATCTCTAGATTGACATTAAACCATTCTCTAAATTACATTGTTAATCTTTTTAAATTTGGCCAGCTTCTGCATTTAAGATCATGTAGCTACGGTTAAGTCCTATACCAAAACCACATTGGTTAGCTTGTCTCATATACAGGACCTAAGGTTCTCAGGTTCATACTAGGTATGCATTCCATTTGTTCAGGGACTATCTACCAGAAAGAGCCAAGAGAAAGGACCAGACCCTTTTAGAGTAAATTCGTCACGGAACACTTTCATGCAATCAATCTTAATATTGCTGTCCTTCCAACCCCCACTCTTGTATTGAACCCCGGGCCTCATGTACAGTGGGCTATACTTTCACCCTATAATTCCAGCCCAGAATTTTGTTTCTCTGATTTTCTGCTGTAAGATTAAGTTTATAAGACTCTGGTTTGGTCTAGACCCTCTGCATGTAGGTGACAGTCTTGGTCTGTTTGTGGGGCTCTAGCAGTCAGGAGAGGACCTGTCTCTGGTGCATGAGCTGATTTTTGGAACCTATTCCTCATGCTGGGATGCCTTGCAGCCTTGATGCAGGGGGAGCATCTTGGTCCTGCCTCAATTTGATGAGCCTTGTTTTATTGACTCCAGTGGGAGGCCTGCCCCTTTCTCTGGTTTGGAAAACTATGTTAAATTTGATCTCTGTTTTTCTTGGTATCCCAATAAAAAAAATGTGAGATTTTTTTAAATCATTTTAAAATTAAT
>NC_022012.1:47901444-47949974 GCF_000317375.1 Microtus ochrogaster | reverse complement strand
CCTGTCCTGGAACTAGCTCTTGTAGACCAGGCTGGTCTCGAACTCACAGAGATCCGCCTGCCTCTGCCTCCCGAGTGCTGGGATTAAAGGCGTGTAAAATTAATCTATCTTTTATCTCTTATTTTTAAGAATAAAGGTTCTCTCCAGTTTGAAGACAAGTGGGATTTCATGCGTCCAATTGTTTTGAAGCTTTTACGCCAGGAATCTGTAACAAAACAGCAGTGGTTTGATCTGTTTTCGTAAGTAATTCAGTAATTTTATTTGTTAACAGAGCAAATTTTGGTGTCTTTGTATACTGAGATGCATAGTGAGTTTAAGTATTTGCTTACCTGTGTACCCCTACTTTTTGTGATGGGGTTTGCTAGTACATATTGCTAGTACAGTTCCCTAATCTCTTAGGTGAACTCACAAGACTGACCTTACAAGGAAAGGCATATGGTATGCAGTTGGAAGATTAAGCACAAGTTTCCAAGACTCCTTTTCCAAAGAATTCACATGGGACATTAAAGTTTTATGTGTATGAGTATTTTGCTGCATGTATGTATATGTAGCATATGTTTGCTTGGTGCTGCTGGAGGTCATAAGAGTATTGGATCCCTGGGAAATGTAGTTAGTGAGCCATCATGGATGCCTCAGGTCCTCTGCTAGAGTGTCAAGTGCTCTTTACTGTTGAGCCATCTCTCCAGTCCTGGGACATTTAATTTCTTCAGCAGCAAGACTGGCAATCATTCAAATTCTGGACTTCTAGGAAGAGTAAGCTTTCAGTATAAACCATGTTCATATCAACAGTTTAGGTATACTGAACCAGTATTATCATTTCAGGAAGCTTTATTTAAATGTTCTCAACTAGATACCAGTTAAAGACCAACCTTACAATCAGATTTTTCAAAGGAATTCAATCTCAGATTTGCTTTGTTACTGCTCAGCCCTTGGCCAGATGTTTTTAGGGAACAGTTTTTTGAGTAGCAGTGCAGCAAGTTAAAGCAGCCCCATTAATCACAGAGTTTACCTTAGAAAGCCAGATGGCTTTCTCCTTTGGTTTCCTTTTTTGGGGAGCTGGGAGAATTCGAGATAGGGTTTCTTTATAGCTTTGGAGCCTGTCCTGGAACTTTCTTTGTAGACCAGGCTGGCTTCAAATTTTCAGAGATTCACCTTCTGCTTCCTGAATACTAAGATAAAAGGCATACACCACCACTGCCCAGCTCTCCCTTCAGTTTCGATGTGAACTTTTTAGATTTATTTACTTTAATAAATATGAGTGACTTGCTTGTATATATGCAAGTACCTTGTATAAATGCCTGGTACCTACAGAAGCCAATAGAATATGTCAGATCCCCTTGTACTGTAAGCCTCTATGTGGGTGATGAGAACTGAAACCAAGTGCTCTGAGAGAGGAACAAGAGTTCCTAACTACTGGACCATTTCTCCAGTATTCTCACTCTCGTACTTCTTTTAAAAACTAACTTTTGGTCTACCAGGTATACCTCAGTGGTACTTGCTTAACAAGAAAAGACCTTGGTTTAATTCCAGTACTGGCCTGGAAAGGTAGGAGCAGGAACATAGTAGCCAAGATCTGAAGCATTAATTCAGGCAGAGGCAGAGAGCCTAAGTAAGTTGAAGAAGCCTGAGAGGGCTACCAGGGCTAAGGTAGTGTCTTTGATCAGGGCATGTACACGAGCATATTTAGTTCCAGAGGACACATTTTACCACTGTAAACAAAGATGTTTTTAAAAAAATTGTTAGGCTATAGCAAGCAAAGCCTACATTGGTCAGTAGTTCCAGTGAATGATTCTGCCAGTGTTGTGGAACCATCGTCCATCTTGGAATTTCCAGTTCAGCTAGCAAATTAATCTCAGGCTATGACACCAGGTTCCTGTGTTCGTCCTTGTGTTGCTTACCTGCCACAGCACTAAGCTGAGCAACAAGTGTTCTACATGGCAAGTGCAGAAAGAAATGAAGGTTATCCCAGCTGTCTCACCGTCAGTGCCAGTAGGTATTGTGTGTGCTTGCAGTCTGAATTGAAAGCAAGCACCCACAGCAGTAGTAATGATCTTTTTCTTGGACTTCCAGGTGCTGCATTTATTTTTCTCTTAGAAAGTCAGTGTACCCCTCTCAGTTTTTTCATTCATTCAGAACTGAGAAGAACAGAAGCCTTTTTATTATTATTATTTATTTATTTATTTCGAGACAGGGTTTCTCTGTGGCTTTGGAGCCTCTCCTGGAACTAGCTTTTTTAAATTGAAAAGATAGCTTTATATCTTTACTACAAAAGACATGGAGTATTTGTGAATCAGTCAGGATGAAATCCCAAATTTCAAAATTTCTTTGAATAGGTTTATGTTACAACAGGAAAAGACAGTAAGTTACAAGAAATATTAAATATTGCTGGGTGGTGGTGGCACATACATTTAATCCTAGCACTCTGGAGAATTTGAGGCCAACCTAGTCTGTAGAGGAAGTTCCAGGACACCCAGACCTACACAAAGAAAACCTGCCTCAAACAAACCAAAATACTGCATATTAGTGCATACTCAACCTTACCAAATCAATTACCAAATAGTAGTAGAATAGGGAAAAATTGCAATCAAAGTATAATTAGACTAGAGAGAGGACTCAGTATATACAGTGCTTGCTATGCAAGCAGGAGAACCTGAGTAGATCCCCAGAAATGCGTGTGTGTTTGTAGTATATGTGTATGCAGAGGCCAAAGATTGACTTTGAATGCCTTGCCTTTCTTAGTAAGTCTTTACTTACTAAACCTGGAGTTCACCAATTCAACTAAATTGGCTTTCTTGGTTTGGTCCTCCTCTCTCTGCCTCTCAGTGCTGGGACTACAGGCATGTACCACACTACTGGCTAACAAAATATTAGTAGAAATTAACTTTGAGGATAGAGATTAAGAGACAGACATACTTTTGTAATGAGTATGAGAATTAAGGAAAGTTGCTAGATGCTGGTGGTACACACCCTTAATCTCAGCTCTCAGGAGTCAGAGGCAGGTGGGTTTCTGTGAGTTACAGATCAGCCTGTTAAGCAGTTCTAGGACAGCCAGGACAACGAAAAGAAACCCTGTTTAGGGAGAAAAAAGCAAGCAATCAGTACCCATGAAATAATGGGCACAGTTACTTGTTTGGTTCTTGTGAATGGTTTAGCACTGTTACAGCGGTCCATGGGAACAGTAGAACTATACCAGTGTAGAACTTAAGATGAATGCTTGTCCCTGTTGCTGTTTCATTACTCATGTTTGCCCACTGCTGTGATTTTACAGGGATGTACATGCAGTCTGTCTCTGGGATGATAAAGGCTCATCAAAAATTCATCAGGCTTTAAAAGAAGATATTCTTGAGTTTATTAAGCAAGCACAGGCAGTAAGTTGTGCATGTTTTCACCTTTGTTTCACAATTTTTTTTACCTTGGTGTTTGACATCTATTATAGAGCCTTAGATGGTTAGTTAATAAGCATGTGTTCATCAGCGAACCACACCCCCATCCCTAGGCTTTTTTTTGTTTGGACAGTAAAACAGGGTCTCACTGTATCTCTGGCTTTTCTCATACTTACTCTATAGACCAGGCTAGCATCAGTTCTACCTGCCTCAGCCTTCTTAATGCTAGGATTAAAGATGTTCGCCACTGTGCCTGTCCCCTTGGATTGACTTTAAAATCTATATATCTGGTGCTAGAGAGATGGCTCAGTGCTTTAGAACATATACTGCTTTTGCAGAGAACCTGAGTTTGGTACCCCACACCCATATCAAACACACATAACATCTGTTCTACTTCCAGAGGATCCAATGTTTCTAACCTATACGGACATCAGCACTCATTTGTGCAGATACATCCACAACTGTACATGTATGCTCTAATATGTACCTATTCCTACACACATAATTTAATACAGCAATGATAGCAATAAGATTATCTTCGGCATTTATTTGTAATCTCAGCATTGGGGAAGTGGATCCCTGGAACTCTGATCAGTCAGTCTAGCTTACTTGGCAAGTGGCAGGCCAATGAGAGCTAGTTTTTTGTTTTATTTTGTTTGAGACAGTTGCTCATTAATCCTAGAATATCTCATCCCCCTCTGAAGAAGCACTTCTGTTAGCAGGCAGTCACTTCCTGTTACCTCTCTGCTCAGACCCTGTTCCAGTAAACCACAAATTTTTCTGTTCTTGGCTTTTCCTAAACTGACCTTTATGACTGGTCTTCACTTGGGTTGTTTTCAAAACTTAGCTGTGTGCTGCATTCTCGGGCTAAGTACTGCTCTGTTTTGTAGCTTGTAGCACATACTGTTTGTTTACCCTTCATGAGATAATGGGCCTTAACATTTCCTCCACTTATTGTTGTTGGTAATTTGTGTTTGATTTTTAAGACAGAGTTTTTCTGTGTAGCCCTAGCCTTCCTGGAACTTGCTTTGTAGACCAGGTTGTCATGAGCTACTCAGATCTATCTACCTCTACCTCCCTAGTTCCGGGATTGAAACATCACTGCCCAGTTTAAATTTAGTACTGTTTTGGATAAAATGACTGTAAACATGGCTGTGAACATTTATTTACAGAATATTTAGGGCATTAGTTTCTTTTAAATAGTTTGTGCAATGAATCATATATTTTAAAATCATTGCTTTATATTCTTATTTTCAAGACATTTTAAGTGTATTTCAAATTAATACAATTTTGTTTTTCAGCGTGTTCTGAGTCATCAAGATGATACCGCTTTGCTAAAGGCGTATATTGTTGAATGGAGAAAATTTTTTACCCAGTGTGACATTTTACCAAAACCTTTTTGTCAACTAGAGGTTACTTTATTGGGTAAACAAAGCAGCAATAAAAAGTCAAATATGGAAGATAGTATTGTTAGAAAGGTATGTCTCTTACCCCATTGTTTTCCTAAATTTCTTCAGGAAGGAGGCACTTCATAATAATTTACATATGCTTTGCTACTTCACACCATTCTTTTTTTTAATATTTATTTATTATGTATACAATATTCTGTCTGTGTGTATGCCTGAAGGCCCGAAGAGGGCACCAGACCTCATTACAGATGGTTGTGAGCCACCATGTGGTTGCTGGGAATTGAACTCAGGACCTTTGGAAGAGCAGGCAATGCTCTTTACCTCTGAGCCATCTCTCCAGCCCCACATTTTTTGGTTTTTCGAGACAGGGTTTCTCTGTGGCTTTGGAGCCTGTCCTGGAACTAGCTCTGTAGACCAGGCTGGTCTCGAACTCACAGAGATCCACCTGCCTCTGCCTCCCAAGTGCTGGGATTAAAGGCGTGCACCACCATCGCCCGGCCCCCCACACCATTCTTTATAGCTCTCAGGATTTTTGTTGTTGTTTCGAGATAGGGGTGCTCTGTATAACAACTCTGACTGTCCTGGAACATGGCTCTTGGCTCTATGGACCTCGCTGGCCTCAAACTCACAGAGATCCTTCTGCTTCTTTTGGTTCCAAAGGTCTGCACCTCCATCAGCTGGCTAGGATTATTTATTTGGTTTTTACGACAGGGTTTCTCTAAAGTTTTGGAGCCTGTCCTAGAACTATGTTTATTACAAAGAGTCATTGATCTCATTTGAGGCCTCTGGTTTCTGCTATCAGTGTTGGGCTCTTGCTGGGACTCCTTGGACCTGCAAGACTGGCCCTTCACATGCTCCATCTTTCATCTTTTTTTTTTAAATATTTATTTATTATGTATACAATATTCTGTCTGTGTGTGTCTGCAGACCAGAAGAGGGCAGCAGACCTCATTACAGATGGTTGTGAGCCACCATGTGGTTGCCGGGAATTGAACTCATGACCTTTGGAAGAACAGGCAATGCTCTTAACCACTTAGCCACCTCTCCAGCCCCCCATCTTTCATCTTTTTATGTTTTTTTTTAAATATTTATTTATTTGTTATGTATACAATATTCTACCTGTGTGTATCCCTGCAGGCCAGAAGAGGGCACCAGACCTTATTACAGATGGCTATGAGCCACCATGTGGTTGCTGGGAATTGAACTCAGGACCTTTGGAAGAGCAGGCAATGCTCTTAACCACTGAGCCATCTCTTCAGCCCCCATCTTTTTATGTTCTTAAACTATAACTACTTCCAGACATTACCTCCTCAGTTCTTCCTTTTCTTGTTATCTTTTCGTAGTTTTATCTTCAGTACCTTTTTGTTGTGTTATTTCTTTGTACTTTATCTTCCTGAGAATTACTTGTTTTGTCTTTGAAAAAACCCTCTCATTAGATTACCTTCTAACCATGTGTTTAATTGTGGCTAGCTGTCATCTCTCTAGTTGCTTTGTGCTCATTGTTTTTTTTTTGTTTGTTTTTTGGTTTTTCGAGACAGGGTTTCTCTGTGGTTTTGGAGCCTGTCCTGGAACTAGCTCTGTAGACCAGGCTGGTCTCGAACTCACAGAGATCCGCCAGCCTCTGCCTCCCGAGTGCTGGGATTAAAGGTGTGCGCCACCATCGCCCAGCTGTGCTCATTGTTTAAGCTTAGTGTGTACTTTGCTTATTTTTATAATTGCATGTTTTCTAAGTAAAGACCTGTGCCTGGTAACTAACTATACTTTAAGGGACAAAGGCTACCTCAGTGTCCCTTTCAAATCTGAATTATTTTTTAAAATTGCCATACTCATTAGCCAACTGCTTTCCTACTAGTGAGAAATGAATGGAACCAGAGCTTATATGTGTGAGCATACACACTACGTACGCTCTACCACTGAACTACATCCTCAGCCTTAATGAAGGGTAGAAAATAAAAATTGCCATTTGAAGTTCAAATACTGTTTGCTATGAAGGTTATGTTAATAGACCAACATTAGAATTATGTGGTCTGGGTATTACCATCTCATCCTATTCTTAAAATTCAATTTATTTGGTAATACTATAAAATTAGATGTATCTTTTTTTTCTCTCTCTCTCTTTTTGAGAGAGAAGGTTTCTCTATAGCTTTGGTGCCTGTCCTGGAACTAGCTCTTATAGACCAGGTTGGCCTTGAACTCAGAGATCCACCTGCCTCTGCCTCCTGAGTGTTGGAATTAAAGGTGTACACCACCACCACCTGGCTTGATATACATGGTTTTTCAGTCCTAGAAATAGCTGCAAATTGACACATTTATTTTCTTTTTAAAGGCAAAAAATCTTTGAAGATGCCATTTAACTTGTAGCCTTATAATCTTATCCTCTTTGGGTTATTTGTTATGAATTACCATTTTTTAAAATTTGCTGTGAGGCTTACTGAGTAAAATGAACATTGATTCTAGGACTATATTTGTTATATTTAAGTGTGGCGTGTGAGTGTTTCCTGCTGGGTCCCAGCTTTCACATATAAAGAGGAGATCATGGTAGCTCTTACTTGAGGACTGTGGGTATTACATAGTGCAGTCCCAGATACATGGCGAGAGGTATAGAATTGTTAACCCTCTTATCAACATTCTTTTTTCTTTTTCTTTCTTTCTTTTTTAACCAATATTCTTACTGTTCCTGATAAATGCCTGACAAAGTTCCTGGGGACGTTGATCTTCATTTACCAGTGTGTACTTACAGCTAGTAGGTATAGATGGTATAGATGCGCACATATTTTTATTAAGATGGTTAGCACAAGCATACATGTGAGCATTCTAAACACAGTTTTCCATGTATTACCATATTTAATTTTTGTAACAAACACTAGAAATTTGGATTAATATTTTACACTTGTAAAAGGATATAAATAGCAGAGGTAGGATACAAATTCCATTCTGAAGCATTAGGGTCTTTTTTGTGTGTTTGTTTTGGATTTTTAAGATAGGGTTTCTCTGTGTAATCTTGGCTGTATTAGAACTCACTGCGTAGACCAGGCTGGCCTCAAACTTTAGAGATCCCCCTGCCTCTTCCTCTGCCTCTGCCTCTGCCTCTGCCTCTGCCTCTGCCTCTGCCTCTGCCTCTGCCTCTGCCTCTGCCTCGAGTGCTTGGATTAAAGGTCCATCGCTATGTCAGCCCTAGTTTTTTACTTTTATGATATATATGTGACCTCCTAAAGCATTATACAATACAGACCTACTAATAGGATTTTCTTTTCTACCATTTGTCCTTAAACTTGTGTGTGATACTGAACGTATTAATAACCCAAGATGATCCTTTATTTTCTTACTTTCCCAGCTCATGCTTGATACGTGGAATGAGTCAATTTTTTCAAATATAAAAAACAGACTCCAGGATAGTGCAATGAAGCTGGTGCATGCTGAGAGATTAGGGGAAGCTTTTGATTCCCAGCTGGTCATAGGAGTACGAGAGTCCTACGGTATGTTCTCAACTTTTATAGTCACATTTCCTTTCTAGAAATCTTCTAAAATAGTTCTGCCAGACTCTACTTTGTGTACCATGTACTTTTTTAACAGTATGAAAATGATATTGATTCTGTGTGAAAGAAACCTGCTAAGTTCAAATTCATTTTTGTCATATTTCCTCATCATTAATTAACCTCTTGGCTAAAACTTTCTAGTGTCCTAAACTAGAAAACTATGAATTGCAACCTATAGCTCATAAAGGATAACTTTTTTGTGTGTTGATATTTTTAGATGTTACTTTTCTGTGCATCCTCTGTTTTCTCAAGTTCTAACAATGATGTTGTCTGTCTCTTCCGTCAAGTACCTGTTTCCTCTATAACTTAGAGAGAGAATGCCTCCTCACCTTCAGACTCTTCCCTCATTTTCTCATGGAGACCATTTGTAATTTTGAGACTAGGTTGTGTCCTCATGTTTAGTGATTCATAGTAATTGTTTCTCCCTGACATAATTTTCTTAAGTGTCTTACTCATGCTTCATTTTACTGAGTGTAGTATATCTCACATGAAGTCCTTGCTGCAGCCTGTGAGACCAGCTCTCAGGACTGCACCCCAGTTGCAGAAAAGAATGTCTTCAGAGCAGCAGTAAGAAAATTTTTCTGTCTATCTGAAGGTAAAAGACTCACATACATGATCTGATGGTCAGCCCTTTATTCTTTCCAGCTCTTGTTGTCCTGTTGCAATTCTTTCTAGCTTCTTTGTTTACCTAGCTGATACACAAATACACACGCACACACACACACATACATGTTCAGGAACAAACTTTTTCAGTATAAAAGATTACAAATGCTACTGTTGTGGGGACTGAGTAACCAGGGCTGCCTGGGCCTCAAGGTTGCTGGAGTACAGGCTGTGACCTGAGGGGAGGGCATACATAATGCCCAGTGAGACAAGCTGCTGAAGAATTTGTGCAGGGAAGTAGGTCTTTTTTCTGTTTCTGTTTTTGTTTTTCGATACAGGGTTTCTCTCTAGCTTTGGAGCCTATCCTGGAACTAGCTCTTGTAGAGTAGACTGGCCTTGGACTCACAAAGCCGCCCACCTCTGCCTCCCAGGTGTTGGGATTAAAGGCGTGCACAAGCACTACCTGGCAGGAGTAGGTCTTTATCAGCCACACTCAGCAAGAGAAACGCGAAGTGTTTTAGGTTACTGTGTACTAATAACCTTGGTTTAGACACCTGTGACTGTGTCCTTGTGCATATCTGTAAAGTCTTTAAGTTACAATCCATTACAACTTACAAGAGACACTGTCTAGTTTGGAATTGTTCTGAGGTTGTTGTTTTTTTTTTTTTTTTTTTTTTCCTTTCCAAGATGGGGTTTCTCTGGCTTTGGAGCCTGTCCTGGAACTAGCTCTGTAGACCAGGCTGGTCTTGAACTCACAGAGATCCGCCTGCCTCTGCCTCCCGAGTGCTGGGATTAAAGGCGTGCACCACCACCGCCTGGCTGTTCTGAGTTCTTAAATCAGTTAAATGTGTGTAGCTAGTTTTAGACTGGGAAAAAATTGTTGTTTTTTTATGTTAATCTGTGTAAAGAAACAAAACAGGCTTCTACATGTATTACAGTCTTCGTAGAACAATAAATAGATCTATTTATATGAAGCATATGCTGGCATATTTCTGTTCGTCATAATTGTACAATTTAATGAAAAGTCATCTTCCTGACATCCACATCTATATGTGTGCCCAGTAGATGGAGTATTTTCATGAAAAGAACACATAAACAGTTTGAAAAAATCTCATAGCTGTTTTTCCATCTTGTTGCTGTGTTTTAGTCAAGTCTTTAGATTTCTTTCCCTTAGTATTATTTTGAAATTGTTCCTTTTTATTTCATCTACCACTGGTTTAAATTCTACATCTAGACTTTAAATGTTCTTAATTTTTTTCCACACTGGAAATTAAACCTCAAGCCTCATACATGCTATGCCTTCACTCTGCTAATAAACTATAACCCCAGCACTTTTTCCCAATTTTATTTTGTTTTTATTTGTGTGTGGACATGTGCGTGCCATGTTCTTTCCTCTGTCTCTCCTCTCCTCCTCCCCCTGTATGTGTGTAGGTTAGAAAATGACTTGTAGAAGTCAGTTCTCCCCACCATGTGGGTCTCGGGTTGAATTTAAGCCATGAGGCTGGGCAACGAGTGCCTTTATGTGAACCGTCACATCAGCACTCTACTTTCTACCCTTTAAGGGGTATCTCATGCTAAATTCAGATTTGAGGCTTTCCATGCTGTTTTCATTTATCATCCTATTAGGTAGCTTGGTCAATACACTTGTGTTTTTGTTATTCTGGGTATTGATTTTCGTATTCTGACTTTGTAAATACTTTTTATTCCTGAAGATTCCATTAAAATGCCATTTGTTCTATGAATGGCTCTATGATCATCACTTAGAAAGCAGCCTCTTAAAAAAAATGTTTTATATGACTATAAAATTTATTAGTTTACTGCTTTGTGCAATAATCTTTGGAAGTTTTCTAGACTCTTACAACCATACCTTAGTATGTTACTCATTTGTTATAGTCAAAAATAATTAAAACAGCTTTATCTTTTGTGTTTCAGTTAACCTTTGTTCTAATCCTGAGGACAAGCTTCAGATCTATAGGGATAATTTTGAGAAGGCATATTTGGACTCAACAGAGCGATTTTATAGAACACAGGCACCCTCGTATTTACAACAAAATGGTGTGCAGAATTACATGAAATATGTAAGTCAGAATTTATTGCATTTTATAGTTTATCTAGTTTCCTGATATTCTTAAAATGATTGCTATTTTGCTTCTGGACAGGCAGATGCTAAATTAAAAGAAGAAGAAAAAAGAGCACTCCGTTACTTAGAAACAAGACGAGAATGTAACTCTGTTGAAGCAGTAAGTATTCAACTCTGCTGCATCAGCAAGCAATTGGTTTCCTTCTGGTGTAGCACAGGGGTGGCAAATGCAGACACTAATGACATTTCCTCTTTTGTTCTTTTCAAACTTATTTCATATGTTTGAGTGGTTTGCATTTGTGTATGTGCACTGTATATATGGTACCTGTGGAGGTCAGATGAGGGTCGTGGGTCCCTGGAACTGATGCTGGGAATCAAGCCTCAAATCTCTAAATCTTAAATCTATGAGCAGACATAGACATCTCTCCAGCTTCTCACACTTCTCTTTTATTTCTTTAACTGGTATTGATAATTGGCTATAATTTTCTTCTCCCTTGAAAAATACATCTGCAATGGTATCTTATTCTGAACTTTCTAGTCTTCACTATGTACAATGTCCAGTATTTTAACTTTTTAAACATTTTTTTGTTTTGTTATTTGAGACAGGGTTTCCCTGTGTAACAGTCCTAGCTGTCCTGGAGTTAGCTCTTGTAGACCAGGCTGGTCTCCTGACCTGAGTTCATTTTCCAAAATCCATGTAAAATGCCAGGTTCAGTGTGACACATCTGTAATTACCCTACTCCTAAGACAATGATGGGATATAGGCAGGAGAATGGCTGGGAAGCTTTAGGGCCAGCTAGCCTGGAGTACAGTGCATGGACACAGAAACAAGGGAGACTAGAGAGACCGCAAGGTAGAAGAGCTGTCTTCTGAAAATTGTCCTCCGATTTTCACATATTATGTCACAGACATACATAGACACACACAGACACAACTGTGAAATAGTCAAATTCACTGTGATTCATAAATTATTAAATACACCTTAACCTTCAGTATTTCAGTATGCTAAAGGCCCTGGGTTAGTTGAGCATGGTGGTGTACGCCTTTAATCCCAGCTGGGAGGCAGAGGTAGGTGGATCCCTTGTGAGTTTGAGGCCAGCCTGGTCTACAGAGTGAGTTTCAGGACAGGCAGGGCTACTCAGAGAAACCCTGTCTCAAAAGAAGAAAAGATGTTGGGTTTGATCCCTATCAGCCAAAATTCCCACACCATACCTGGATGTACTCTTTTAGGACATTTTAAAAAGTCAATTCTAGTCCCCACTCCCTCTCCTCCTCTCATTCCTTCCACATCCACTCCTTAGATGGGTAAGGTACATTGCTCTGGGGAAGATCCAAGGCCCTCCCTATATATCTAGGCTGAGCAAGGTATCCATCCAAAGAGAATGGGTTCCCAACAAGCCAGTACAAGCAGTAGGGATAAATCCTAGTGCCACTGCCAGTGGCCCTACAGTCTGTCCCAGCCATTCAACTGTCACCCACATTCAGAGGTTTACTTTGGACCCATGCTTGTTCCTTTCCTGTCTGGCTGGAGTTGGTAAGCTCCCATTTGTTCAGGTAAACTGGTTGTCCCCATCATAGTCTTGACTTCTTCAGGCAAAATATTCTTACACAGTAAATAAATCACTGATGCTTTACCTCTTCATTTAGAACCATTTATTTAATCCAGCACTTGGAAGTCAGAGGTAGGTGGATCTCTTTGTAGACCAGGCTGGCCTCGAACTCACAGAGATCCGCCTGCCTCCTTTGCCTATGTTTTATACCATGAGTTCGAGGACAAGCTTGGAATGTATGGATAGATCTGATTAGTAATTAGTAATTAGCAAGTGTCACTCTGGTCCAGTAAGGAATGTTTGTTCTTTTTGTAATTTGTCTTGCTTATTTTTTTCTTGGATTCATGTTAGTAATTTTTTATCTATATTTATGCATGTGTATATATGTGTATATATGTATATATACACATGCATATATATCCACATTTTTATGTATCCACATAAATCTTTATGTGTGTGTACATATGTATTAATACGTATATATATGGCTGGAGGACTTCTGACTGTTCTTCCAGAGGAACCAAGTTCAATTCCCAGTACTCACATGTCAGCTTACTACCTTCAGTTCCAGAAGATCTGATGCCTTTTTCTGAACTCCATGTGTACCAGGCATGGGAGTGGTGCACAGATGTATATGCAAGTAAAACCCCCATGTACATCAACGTATATAAACGGTACTTGTTAGGAACATTTGAATGTTTCAGACTAGAAACTGCTTCAACAACCTGATTCCTTTCATTGAGATAGGTACAAAATTCTGTGCAGTTGGTATGGGTGTTTTGTCTGTATGCTGTGTGTGTACCATGTGTGTACAGTGTTTGAGATCCCAGAAGAAAGTATCAGATACTCTAGGATTAGAATCACAGACTTTTGTAGCCCCTGTGTGGGTGTTGGGATTTGAACCCAGGACCTCAGCAACAGTAACAAGTGTTGAGCCATCTCTCCAGCCCAGGGGAAAATATGATTCAGAAGTCATCTTGGCAGATGACTACTTTAACTCCTCCTCTACCTCTTCATTAGTTACTTCTTCAGGATAGGCTCCAGCTGTGTCTTGTCCTCGTGCTCAGGCATTATTACACAGTGGTTTGTAGAATGTATTTGAATTATGTGGAGTATTAGGAGTAGTTTTTGAATTATGTGGAGTATTAGGATTCTGTAATGGCATAAATGAATGCAGACAGATTGTAAAAATATATACAGCTTTAATGGGGAAATAGACTTACAGAACCACCGTTCCCGGGGAGACCAGGAAAGCAGAAGGGGTGCGCGGCTCCCGCTTGCCCGATTTATAAGTAAACATTCACCCGAGGCGAACACGCCCCCTAAGGCTTATTCCTACAGGATTCTAATAGATTTCACCAGCTAGTAGGAGTTAGGTAAAGTTCACCCTTTTTTGAATTTTTGTATATATTTTAGTTTTATTTATTTATTTCTTTTGAATTATATTTTAAAGAGACCCTCAGTTCTATAGTTTTACTTTAGTGTGGTTTATTTATTTATCCATATGTTAACAGTAAACCTGCATCAAGGTAGGTAAAGTATACTTTCAGTGTACTTTGTTTTTCTTTTTTTTTTTTTTTTTTGGTTTTTCGAGACAGGGTTTCTCTGTAGCTTTGGAGCCTGTCCTGGAACTCCCTTTGTAGACCAGGCTGGCCTCGAACTCACAGAGATCCGCCTGCCTCTGCCTCCCGAGTGCTGGGATTAAAGGCGTGCGCCACCACCGCCCGGCTTTACTTTGTTTTTCTTACTGTTGAACCAATATGGTTGGACTTGTAAGTATTCTGTAAAGGTTATTATTAACTGTTAATTGTTTTTGCTGTTTTTCAGCTCATGGAATGTTGTGTAAATGCGCTGGTGACCTCATTTAAAGAGACTATTTTAGCAGAATGCCAAGGCATGATCAAACGAAATGAAACTGAAAGTAGGTAAAATCTCACGTCCAGACATAACCTCTTAAGAGAGTATCTTAAGCAAATCGCCTAATTAATTGCTGTTGGGTTGTTCTTAGAGACTGGGGTGGATTTCCTCTTGAATATACTAACACTTATTTGTTTCGGGAGGCTTTTGTCTTTTTCCTTTAAGGTAAACTGTGCTTTTAAAGGCTAGTATAAGTTGTAGAAATGCAGTATAGACTAGAACTGAGCTGCCAGGCACACGGCTTTAATCTTAGCATTTGGGAGGCAGAGGCAGGTGGATCTCTGAATTTAAGGCCAGCCTTGTCTACAAAGTGAGTTCCAGGACAGCCAGAACTGTTACACAGAGGAACCCTGTTTCACCCCCTACCCCCACTCTGCAACTGAGTATTTGACTTTTGTGTAGAAATTTGGTAGATTCTTAGAAACTAATAAAGATGGGTCAGTGGGCCTTGATGACCAGAGTTCAGCCTCCAGAGCCAGATGATGGAAGGAAAGAACTGACTACCACAAGTTGTCATCTGACTTTCACGTATTTAGGTTTCACTCAGGCATGTATGCATGTGTGCACGCACTCTAATAGCATAAAACTGTGTTTACAATATTTATCCTGCTGAGAGGTGGTGGCACGTGCCTTTAATCTTAGATCTCTGAGTTCGAGGCCAGCCTGGTCTACAGAGTGAGTTCCAGGACAGCCAGGGATACACAGAGAAACCCTGTCTTGAACCCTCCGCCCCCCCCAAGAAAACCACCCACAAATCCAAAAATCTCTTTATTTTCCCCACACAAAAATTAACGTTTTCTTAATTACGTTGTGTTTTGGGAAGTAGCAGGTATATATAAAGATGAAAATAATTACTCAGCTTTACCACCCTGAACAAAACTACATTAAAATTTCTATGTGTACTGTTCAGTTTGTCCTGTGTCTGTGTCTGGAGTCCAGTGCATAGCTACTCTTAAAGAATGTATTTCAACTCACTTCAGTTCAAAACCCATTTAGTCTGGATCCCATGTGTCTGGTCAAGGCCAGGACTGCCATGCAGCTGAGAACGACTTTGACCAGTTACATCTGGTCCATACTGGTCCAAACTGGTCCAAACAGTTCATTTTGTGATCAGCACTGTAAAGTAAGGTGGTGTGAATGTCAGTTCAGTGCTTCATAAATTTTATACAGTTTTGTGTTAACTCTGATACAAAATTATATAATTCTTGTTTTTAGTCCTTTTAACATTACACTTGCTTTATGAATAGTAGTCTTATGTGTAAATTTGTGTTCTCTCTCTCCCTCAAGATATATGATCTTATTTTGTACCTCAGGCTACCCCAGAACTTGCTTTAGCCTAGAGTGTCCATAAAATATCAGTCCTGTCTGCCTCTACACCCAGCATCATCTTGTTTTGTTTTGTTTTGTTTTTAATTTTTTTTCGTTTTTTGGAGGTCCAGTCAGGTTGCCTTGGCTATAAAAGATTGCTTTTAATTAGATTCTTAAAAGAAAATTACTTTCTTTTTAGTCACAGGATACCCAATAGTATATTTCAAACTCCAAAGTAGCATTTCTACAGGATCTTGCTACTGAAGCCATAGCTCCATGTAGTGCCGCACAGATTGGGAGGCATCAGTAGGCAGATTTCTGTGAGTCTGAGTGGCAACCTGCACTACATAGTAACAGCCAGGGTTACCTAGTGACCCCAGCACAAAACAAAAGGCAAGAAAGAAATTTAATGTATAAAGTAATTCTGTGAATGTGTTGTGGTTTTTTTCAGAGTTACATTTGATGTTTTCGCTGATGGACAAAGTTCCTAATGGAATAGATCCAATGTTGAAGGATTTGGAGGAGCACATCATTAGTGCTGGCCTAGCAGACATGGTGGCAGCTGCTGAGACCATCACTACTGTAAGTTCCTTAGATGGCAGGTGTCGTGTATATCCAACATCACTTCTAAAGTTGTGGTTGAAACAGTAAAACAGTAATTTGAAGTATTTTTTCAGTTTTACTTTTAAGAAAAGAAATCTTCCCAATTTTAAATTAAAGCCTTAGTCTTTTTTAGAATAGTACTTTGTTGTTTCATATATTTTCCCTTTTAAAAGCTGAAATGCAAAACCTTTTTCCCAGGACTCCGAGAAGTACGTGGAGCAATTGCTTACCCTGTTTAATAGATTCAGCAAACTTGTCAAAGAAGCTTTTCAAGATGATCCTCGTTTCCTTACTGCAAGAGATAAGGTAGTGTTTCTCTGAGGACTTTTGTGTAAAAGTGCACTATCACAAAAGTTGGCTCAACGAGCAGTGTCATCATGTTGCTAAGCTGAGAACAAGTGCGGGCAGCAGCTCACAGCAGTTTATTATTCAGTTCCTCCCAGTAAGCTGCAGGTACCTGTGAGCTGGGATTCACGCAGTGAGCTGTTCCCTCCTTAGTTTTTCATGAGTGTTGCCCCTTTGTCTTGAAGGTTTCTGATATTTGAATTTTTATTCATCCTTTTAAGACCTTCCCTGCTCTACATCACTGTTCTCCATACCTCATCCCAAGCAGAGTTATTTATTTTGAGGGGGAGTGAGGTTGTGCGTGCCAAGCCACATGTGAGTAGAGAAGTCAACAGACAACTTCCCAGAGATGTTTTTCTCAAAATGAGGGAGGGCATCAGGGTCAGTAGCTGCCTTTACCTGTAGGCCCCTCTGTGGCACACAGTTGATGCTTTCATCCTCTGGCCTTGGAGCTCCTGGAGTGGCTTTCAGATTGTCTTTGCTTTCCATGGGAGCATTCTCAGTGAAATGGGAGAACATATCATTTGTTGGGAATGGGCCTGAGTGTTCTCTAGAACTCTTAAAAGTAGAAGAGAACTCCCACCACACACATAAACTGTCTGTGCCTACCCCCACCCCAGTACTGATAAAGTTTAAAGAAGTGCTGAGTCATTTAGATGGATGTACTAGTAAAAATAAAAGAGCATATACTTAATTTTGCAGCCTTCATCCAATTCCAGCACACACACACACACACACACACACACACACACACATACACACAAAACCTGAGTAAACATCTGGTTCATGTTAAGTTGTTTCTTTGCATATTTTAAATATTAAATGTCATTCTATCTCAAATTGGGTTCTTTTTACAGGCATATAAAGCAGTTGTTAATGATGCTACCATATTTAAACTTGAATTACCTATGAAGCAGAAAGGGTAAGCTTCTACACTCTTTTTAAAAAATAATTCTTTGGGAGACACATTACTGGGGTGCTGGGTGATCAAGGTGCCTTGTTTCCCTGGTAAGTTTAGGCTTTTCTTAGGTTTGCTTTTAAGTTCTAATTGTTGGTATTATTTGTTATTGAGAAAAGGTCTGTGTCCCAGGATGCTCTCAAACCCCCTGTGTAGCCAAGTTGCTTAAAAGACTGCTAATATTTCTGTCTCTTCTCCTGAGTGCTAGGATTACAGATTCAGGGCACCTAGCCTGGTTTGTTCTATGCTGAGAATTTAACCAAGGGCTTTTTTTTGTGCTAAATACTCTACCAACTGAGCTATATCCTTTGACCTTAGATTTACAGCTGTTTGTGAGTCACTGTGAGCTCACGATCAATCCTTTGGAAGAGCAGCCATTGCTCCTAACCACTGGACCACCTCTGAGCTCCATAACCTTTTTAATTTTTGAATTTGTTTTTTTCACTGTGTAACCTCGGTTGACCTGGAACTTCCTATGTAGATCAGGCTGGCCTGGTGACAGAAAGCCTCAGTCTTCTACCAGCGCTAAGATTAAAGGCCTGGGCCAGCACTCCTGGCTTTCTTTGAATTTAAGAAAAGTTGTCTACAGAGACCCTTGTTTCCAGCCTTGAAGTGCTTCTGTGTTTTTCCTTGCTCGGTTTGGTTTTTGTTGTTGTTCTTAGAATATTTGCTACCTGCTGCTATTAGAACTTTTTTACCAAAATAATTGAATGTTTTGAATGTTGGAAATACATTTTGTTCAGAGTCTTTAGAATCTCTGCCTGTTTTCCCTTTATTAGTTACCCAAAGTGTTTTATCATAATGATATAAAAGGGGAAATGAATTTTAATGTGAATTTTGAATTTTGAATCTCCTTGGCAAAGCATATCTACCAAATAGATATAGCCCTGGGTTTGACCTCCAGCTCAGAAGTGGGCAGGTGAAGTAGTAAGAGAATGCATATACCATGAAGGCGGAGCCTGGAAACGAGCTAGAGAAGGGAGGGATCAGCCAGAGCAGGGATGGGGAGTGGGCATGACACACATGCACAAAATGTCAGAGTGAAGCCTGTATGTGGACTGCCAGATGGTTAAACTGGTGAAGATATTGGCTGCCAATCCAGACAATCTGGGTTCAATCCCCGAAGCCCACATGATAGGTGAGAGTTGACTTCTGCAAATTCTCTCTCTGATTTTCACATACCCGCACACATAAATAGATTAATTAAATAAGTAAAAGAAACCCATTACTTTCTATACTAACTTAAATTTTTAATTTTAATTTAAAAAGATAATAAATCACAGGACAGTTGCGGTATATGCCTTTAATCCCAGCACTAGGGAGGCAGAGACAGGCGGATCTCCGAGAGTTGGGGGCCAGCCTGGTCTAACAGAGTGGGTTCCAGGACAGCTTGGGATACACAGCTAAAACCTGTTTTGGAAAACAAAACACCAATAACAACAAAACTATTTCTTGTTGGTAAAGTGAATTGGTTTATACTAAGTAAAAATTAGAGAAAAATGGAAACTTGGAATTTGGACTAATCTGATCTTGACACAACATCTAGTAGTTCTAAGTCTCGCCAGTTACTGGATAGATTCCACTACAGTTCGTAGCTAAAAACTAGCATTTCATAGCAATGCTGGTGTGTGGTCTGTTCCTTTAATTCCTGAGGGTACAGGATCTTGAGTTTGAGGCCAATCTAGACTTTATAGATCCTGCCTCAAACATAATGTAAGAAAAAATAATAATAATAAATCTTAAAAAATAAGTAATTCAAAAGGAAAAAGGCTTTATTGTGTTTTGTCAGTCCATCATGGCAGGGAGGTATAACATTAGCTTGCATCAAGACAGGAGGAAACATTGGGGTACTACCAGGAGTGGGCCAGGGAAGAGACAGCTGTCTGGACACCCAGGCCTACCCCAGCCTGCTGCCCTACTGTGTCCAGTGAGGCCACCTAACAACAGCCTCTGAGACTTCACTATCTGACTTCATACCAGAGACTGGAAACAGTCTCACAGACAAATCCAGCAGGTGCTTTACTAGCAGGTGTTTCTCCGTGAAATCACATTGCCAACCAATATTAATTTACCTCATAGAGTAAACCTGTAGTAGCATCCAGATTATATAGGACATTCATCTATAAGGAGGAATGAAGCGCTTGATGGTAGGCCTAGGTGTCTGCTGAGAAGAGCTGAAACAATCAGATAAATGCTGGGAGAGCAGTTCTGATACTCCAGAACTACAGAAACAGATCAAGGAGCTTCCAGGGTCTCAGTTTCCCTGCTTTTCAAGAAATCTTGTTTGCCGTAGGGCAATAGAGCTTTTGGTGGTCACGCTAGCTTAGAGTGACAGGGTTTCTCTGTGTAGTCCTAGCTGTCCTGGTGCTCTCTCTAGACCAGGCTGGTCTTGTACTCAGTTTCACCTGCCTCCCAAGTGCTGGAATGAAAGGTGTGCGCCACCACCACCTACCTGACACTTCTTAAATGTAGTGATAAACCAGTTGAAGACTGATTCTTAGCATAACGGCAGCATAGGTTGAATCAGCTCAGTTTATACTTTGATTAGTGATCAGCTCTTCCCATTGCAGACCAGAGGGTGAACCCACTGTTAACATATGTCCTGTTGTTTGTGTCTCCACGGTGCCCATTGACAGCTCATCACCAGTGCTGTGGAGATGAAGAAAAATCATTTTAGAAGCAGATGCTCAGCTGATCATGATATTGTAGTAAAAAACTGCTTTTGTGTTTTTAGAGTGGGGTTGAAAACCCAGCCTGAATCGAAGTGCCCTGAGTTGCTCGCCAATTACTGTGACATGTTGTTAAGGAAAACACCATTAAGCAAAAAACTAACCTCTGAAGAGATTGAAGCAAAACTTAAAGAAGTGGTAAGTATATATATTTTTATGTTGTTATATAAACAGTGCATGTTTGCCTGCAGGCCAGCAGAGGGCACCATATCTTACTATAGATGGTTGTGAGCCACCATGTGGTTGCTAACAATTGAACTCGACCTTTGGGAGAGAAGTCAGTGCTCTTAACCTCTGAGCCATCTCTCCAGCCCCAGAAGTGATGTTTTTAATCAGTATTTTTTTTAAAATCATTAAAGACTTATTTCCTGTAAGGAGAAACTGTTGTATCAAAATCAATGTTCTATTCTAACAAAGTATGGAGATGTTATATGGGGGTCTTTATAAATTCATCTAGGAAAACACGTCAAGGTAAGGCATATAGTCCTGAGCACGTTCAATAAGTCTAACCAGGAAAGAAATATAGCAGGCATGCTTTGGGGCATACTTAGCCAAGGCATAAAGCATATGTTTGAAGGATTAAAATGAGACATAGGGGCCGGGCGATGGTGGCGCACGCCTTTAATCCCAGCACTCGGGAGGCAGAGGCAGGCGGATCTCTGTGAGTTCGAGACCAGCCTGGTCTACAGAGCGAGTTCCAGGATTGGCTCCAAAGCCACAGAGAAACCCTGTCTCGAAAAAACAAAAATAAAATAAAATAAAAAAATAAATAAATAAATGAGACATAGGAATGCTTGGAACCTCTTCAGCTTCTGTCTTTAGAATGCCATCCAGGAATGGGCATGTGTGTGTTTCTCTAGAAGTTTTAGCAGTGCCAGTAAGGAGAGGATGAGGATTCTCTTCCAAGGCAGCATTGTCCTCCTGTGAAGGAAGAAAAAGATATTTTGCTATATTTTATGTTCTTAAATAAACTAACTTAACTTTGGCTTAATGGATTTAGAAGTGCTTGCTCCGCAAGCATGAGGACCTGAATTTGGAACCTCAACGCTCATGTAAAAAAGCCAAAAGCTGAGGGGCTGGAGAGATGGCTTAGTCATTAAGAGCATTGGCTGCTCTGCCAAAGGACCTGGATCCAATTCCTAGCGTCCACATGGCAGCTCACAGATGTCTGTGACTCCAGTTTCCAGAGCACTGAACACCAATGTGCATAAAGTAAATATAAAATACAACTAAAGCCAAAAGCTGATTGTGGAGATGAGCAACTGTAACCTAGCACTGGGGTTAAGCATTCGGCATAAAACAGGTGGATTCTAAGGCCTTCTGAGTAGCCTTGTTGAGTCCATGAGAAACTCTGTCCCAGAAAATAAGAGGGGCTGGAGAGATGGCTCAGTAGTAAGGAACACTGGCTGTTCTTACAGAGGACCAAGTTTTCAGCCGTCTGTAACTCTAGCTCTAAAAGATCTAATATCCTCTTCAGGCCTCCACAGGCGCTGTGTGCCTGTGGTACATGCAGGAATACCCATACACAGAAAATAAATAAATTTTAGAAAAGTGCAGAGAAATAGTGGGAAGTTCCAGGTGCCAGATGTCAACCTGGCCTCCATATTGCACACATGTGCATATAACACAAAGAAATAAGTATTTATCTGTAAACAAAAGTTTTACAGTGTTACACTTTCATAAGATATTTAGTTGTACCTAAAATTTTTTGTTCAATAGCTTCCTGAAAATACCATTTATTGTGTGTTCATACCCTTTCCCAGGTGTGGGCTCTTGCCCATGTGTGATGTTGGAGATTCAGGTGGGCCTGTATGTGTTAGACACTATACCATTTAGCTATATCTCCAGCCTTGTGCTTTTTAAGAATGGTTCTCTCTAATGTAGGTGGTTTACCTTAGCTCATTATCAGCCTGCCTCTGTCTCCTGAATACTGGAGTTTCAACACTTCTGGCTCTGTCTTGATGCAGTAGGTGATTTTTTTCCCCCCAAAGACAGGGTTTCTCTGCAGCATTAGAACCTGTCCTGGAACTCGCTCTGTAGACAAGCTGGCCTCGAACCCACAGATACCCGCCTGTCTTTGCCTCTTACTGGGATTAAAGGCGTGCGCCACCACCACCTGGCGCATTAGATCAGTTTCTGTTAAAGAACAAAAAAGCAAGTGGAGCTTTTTTTTTCACTCCTTTTTGTGAGAGCCTAAGACACATGGGGACAAGTGAGAGTATAGGAAAGTTAGTTGTTGTTTTGTCGTTGGGGTCTTCCTCGGTGTTTGTGAGTAAAATGATTGCCCAGGAGTGCAGAGGTGGGATCAGACAGAAAGGCCTAGAAAGAAGATTGGTATCACAAAAGAAGAGAATAAGATGAGTTTTCCCATAATGTATTCTTATCATGCATATATAAAATCCGAAAAACTTAGTAGTAGGAACTAAAAGATTAACTGGTTAAAGTCTGAAATATACAGCCAGGCATGTAGCAGGTGGAGGCAGGTGGACCTCTGAGTTTGAGTCTAGCCTAGTCTACAGAGTGAGTTGCAGGACATCAGGACTACATAGAGAACCTGTCTTGTCTTAAAAAAAATTTTTTTCAAATTTGTTAACTTTGTATTATAGGAGTTAATAAGCCTCTGTTTATGTTTTTGTAAATCTCCACATCTTGGCTATTGGGGAATACAGGAAGGTCTACATGACACAAATGGCTGAGAACATAAGAATTTAAAATAACTTTGTCTTTTGTTCAGCTCTTGGTACTTAAATATGTACAAAATAAGGATGTCTTTATGAGGTATCACAAAGCTCATCTTACCCGACGTCTCATACTGGACATCTCTGCTGATAGTGAGATTGAAGAAAACATGGTGGAGTGGCTAAGAGTAAGTGCAGCGATTTCTTCACGTTTTCTGGGGGTGCAGTGGGGAGCAGGCATCAGAGGTAAAAGGATACGCTTGCAGGAGTCTGCTTTCTCTTTCTACCTTTGGGTCCCAGGGATTGAATCAGATGATCAGGTCCTTCTGAAAGCACTTTTGCCTGATTGGCCATCTCAATTGCCTAAAAGTAGTTTTTTTGTGTTTTTTGTTTTTGTTTTTAATGTCTTTTTCTATATATATAGCACATGATTCACATGTGTAGTAAAATAATGTGTTTTTGCATCACTAGTAGTATCAATTAGATTCATTTTATAAGAATATATGATCAAATATATAATATTGATCTAATAAGGTGATTTTTCTGAAGTTTTTTAATATTTATTTATTATGTATACAATACTCTGCACCAGACCTCATTACAGATGGTTGTGAGCCACCATGTGGTTGCCGGGAATTGAACTCAGAACCTTTGGAAGAGCAGGCAATGCTCTTAACCACTGAGCCATCTCTCCAGCCCCCTTTTCTGAAGTTTTAAGCCTGCTTTATTTTTGCTGTTGAGTTTCCATTCACACCCTCTTTCAGTTTTAACTGAATTCATTTAAGCAGTATCCATGGTGAAATGACCAACTTTTAACATGTCTTTGGTACTAGATACTTGGAACTATAGAAATATTTATAAATAATTGCAGCCACTGTGTAGTGTGGCAGTGATGAGGCACACCTTTAATCCAGCACTTGGCAGGCAGAAGCAGGCTGTGAGTTTGAGGCCCACCTGGTTTACAAAAGTTAGTTACAAGACAGGCTCCAAAGCTATAGAGAAACCCTGCCTTGAAAAAAAAAAACCAATAAATAAATAAAATTGCAGCCGCTCTGATTTTATGAAAGGCTGGGAGTGGTAATACATGCCTTTGTGTCAAGAAATGGAGGCTTAGAGGGTCATTGTCCCCTAATCTATCAAAGCCATCCTTTGGGTTGGTTTTCTTTTTTAGGTTATTGATGAAGTCTAGGCCCTTAGGATGCTCTGACTCAGCTGTACTGATGTCCTTCTGTCAGTCTTTGTCCTGCTTTTCTGATTGAGCTGTTAAAGGTGTCATCCAGAGTTGAGCTGAGTTGGGAGCTGATTTTGTTCACATTGCAGTAACTGAGATCCATGCATCCTGGAATTTTACAAAGCAAAGACTGTCTAAAACTATCCTGTTTATTTTCTAAGAATCAAATGTAATAGATGTTACATTATATTCTGATAAAGAGAAGAGAATGTTTTATTACAGCATAGGGATGAAGCTCAGTACTAGAGAACTTGCTTAGCATGCATTAGGCCCTGGATTCAGTCCCCAGAACCTCAAATAATAAACAAGATTTTTCTTTTTTCCAAACAAGTTTTTTTCCCCTGTGGCCGGAGAGATGACTCAGTGGTTAAGAGCAGTAGCTGCTCCTCCAGAAAGCCCAGTTTCAATTCCCAGCACCCACATGGCAGCTCAAAACTGTTTTAACTCCAGTTCCAGAGGATTCAAGACCCTCACACAGACATATGTTCAGGCAAAACACCAATGCATATGAAAAAAAAAATAAAGATTTATCAAGTGTGGTAATTTGGGAAAAAAAGAAAGAAAGATAAAAGATTATAAGTTTTTTCCTATTGCTATGTCAAATTATATGGTTATTGTCTTTCTGTCTTTGGTTTTTGTAGGAAGTTGGTATGCCAGCAGATTATGTGAACAAGCTCGCCAGAATGTTCCAGGACATTAAAGTATCTGAAGACTTGAATCAAGCTTTTAAGGAAATGCACAAAAATAATAAATTGGCATTACCAGGTATTATTTATAATTAAATGGAAGTGTGTGTTTAAGCTTAATAAAAGAGTATCTTCTTCAGTTATTTAAAGGCCAACCTGGTCTACAGAGTGGATTCCAGGACAGACTTGGAAGCTTTACACAGAGAAACCCTGTCTCAAAAAAACAAAAAACAAAAATTAATAATGGAAGGAAAGAAGGAGGGAGGGAGGGCTGGCTGGAGAGCTGCAGAGATGGCTCAGAGATTAAGAGCACTGGCTGTTCTTTCAGGGTCCTGAGTTCAATTCCCAGTACCCACATGGTGGCCCACAACCATCTATAATGAGATTTAGTACACTCTTCTGCTGTGCAGGCATACATGCAGGCAGAACACAATAAATAAATCTTTTTTAAAAAAAAGAAAGAAAAAATATCAAGATTTTTATAAAATCCATCTCAGAGCTGCTTATCAAAATATGGTCTATGAATACTTATCTCAAAATATAAAAAAGACCCTTTTAACAAAAGCTTCATCCTTGTTTTTACTCTGTAAAATTTTACTTGTTAAGCCTGGCTGTGGTGACCCATGTCTTTAATCCTCAGCATTGGGAGGCATAGGCAGGTGAATCTCAAATGAGTTTGAGGCCAGCCTGGTCTACAAAGTGATTTCCAGAGTAGTGAGGACTGTTATATAGAGAAACACTGTTTTGAAAACCAAAGCAAATTTTTTTAACTTGTCCAACTATTTATAATTTCTGATTTTCTTACCTGCAGCTGATTCAGTTAATATAAAGATTCTGAATGCTGGTGCCTGGTCTAGAAGCTCTGAGAAAGTCTTTGTCTCACTTCCTACTGAACTGGAGGATTTGATACCTGAGGTAGAAGAATTTTATAAAAAAAATCATAGTGGTAGAAAATTACATTGGCATCATCTCATGTCAAATGGAATTGTAAGTACATGGGCTATCATTTGGGTGCTGGCAGGAGTTACCTAAGGGCTGGAGGGATGGCTCAATGGTTCAGTTCCCAGTGACTCCCAACTGTCTGGAGCTTCAGTCCCAGAGAGCTGATGCCCTCTTGTCCTCTACGGATACTGCACATGTGTGCCGTGGAGGCATGTATACAAGCAAAACATACACATTTGCAAAATTATAGTCATTTTTTTTTGTTTTTTTTTCAAGACAGGGTTTGTTTGTAGTTTTGGAGCCTGTCCTGGATCTAGCTCTTGTAGACCAGGCTGGCCTTGAACTCAGAGATCCGCCTGCCTCTGCCTCCCTAGTGCTCTGGGGTTAAAGGCCTATGCCACCACCGCCTAGTAAAAGTAAATGTTGTTGTAAAATAAAAGACAAAAAAAAATGTTAAGAACAAAAATAGTGGCTCTGTCCCTAGTTTTAGGTACACAGTTTTCAAGTTTCAGTGACTTGGGCTATAGAATCATTTTTTAAAAGGTTTATTTATATATTAAGTATTTATTTATGCATATGAGTGATATTTGCATGTATGCCTGTGAGATAGAAGAGTGCATTAGATCCCATTATAGGTGGTTGAGAGTCACCATGTGGGTGTTGGGAATTGAACCTGTGTCCTGGAAGGGCAGCCAGGTGCTCTAAACCACTGAGCCATTTCTTGAGCCCCTGACTGTAGACTTTTATCTGATCCCTAACTCTGTCAGCCTGCAAAAAGGAAGAGAAAGGAGGAGGTGGATATTTTTATCAGTTTCTACTTGAAACACATTGGACAGAATGAAGTCACATGACCTCATTGAAGCTGGTAGATGGGTTAGAGGTCTTCTAAAATTTATTAACTATTAGGAAGGAAGAATGGGTCTTGGAAGAAAATTAGCAACCTATTTTCCCCTAGTCTGTCATGTACATATTACTAGATACTGGAGCAAGCTTCATGAAGAAATTACTTATTATCTGTTACAGATAACATTTAAGAATGAAGTAGGTCAGTATGATTTGGAAGTAACCACATTTCAGTTGGCTGTGTTGTTTGCATGGAACCAAAGGCCCAGAGAGAAGATAAGCTTTGAAAATTTAAAGCTTGCGACGGAACTCCCTGATGCTGAACTCAGAAGGACTTTATGGGTTTGTCTGATCTTCTGTTTGTCGTGTTAGATAGTTGAGAATATGTGAATCACTTGTGTAACTAGAAATTTTTTTTTTTTTTGGTTTTTCGAGACAGGGTTTCTCTGTGGTTTTGGAGCCTGTCCTGAAACTAGCTCTGTAGACCAGGCTGGTCTTGAACTCACAGAGATCCGCCTGCCTCTGCCTCCCAAGTGCTGGGATTAAAGGCGTGCGCCACCACCGCCTTTAACTAGAATTTTGGTGCTGAGAGTTAGATTCAAGGCCTTCCATACATTAGGCATGCATTCTACCACTGAACTACATACCGAAGCCATTGTAAAACAATTTTTTGGGGGTGTGTGATTTAGGGGTTTTTGAGACAGGGTTTGTCTTTGTAGCTTTGACTGTAGCACATGCTCTTTGAACTCAGCCTGACTCTGTCTTCCCAGTGCTAGGACTAAAAGAAAGGCATGTGCCTCCACCCCACGGCTTTCTATTTTTTCCACTGTAAATTTTTTAATTCATAACACTATGAATATGACTTTCAACTAAAAAAATGCACAATATTGAGGAATCTATCGTTAAAAAGAAAGGAAGAAAGAAAGAAAAGAAAATTACCAAAGTAGAAAAGTACCTGAGAAAGAAAAGAGGGAGGGATTGAGTTACTTCGTTTTGGTTGATTTGTTTTAGTTCTTCTTGATTATAACTGCATTTCATGCTTACTCTATAATTCAAATTCTAGAATAAACTATTTCCAATGGAGTAAACTGCCTGAATATCCCTCGCAGACAGGGTTCTATGACCGACCAGTTTTTGACTCACTACACGTAGTAAAAGAACGTTTATCACATTCTAGAACCAAATCTTTTCTCTCCTTTTTATAATCCATTTACTTTGCATGCTCAAAAAGCTGTTCTGTTGAAGTTTGGCTTGCAGGTTTGTCTAGAAGTCTGTTGCCTGTGTTGTAGAGTTGATCCCAGCACTCCTTATAACTTACTATGCTAATTGTATTTTTTTCCTCATAGTCCTTAGTAGCTTTTCCCAAGCTCAAACGGCAAGTTTTGTTGTACGAACCTCAAGTCAATTCCCCCAAAGACTTCACAGAAGGGACCCTCTTCTCCGTGAACCAGGAATTCAGCCTAATGTGAGGTTCATGTTGGTTGATTTAAAATAAAAGTACCATGCTGAATTTTAGTGCTTTGGTTTTATTAAAATAATCATTTGACTTATGTGATGTTAAAAGCAGTAACTGAATATTATCATTGTATTTGTATCATTTCATTTTTTTAATTTAAAAAGTATTGGAGACCAGAAGATTGAGTGGGTGGGATAGTGTAGCCTTATCCAGCAGAGCTATTTATCTGAAGACTCAGTCAGATACTGCTGAATATTATTGTTTCATGGCAATCTAGTTTGTTGAGAACAGTCACTAGCTAGCAGAGGCTATTCCTTGTTAGCAGGAATCAAAGAGCTTTGTACATTTTTATTTGAAATAGTTTGTTACCTGAGCCCCCATAACAAGCCTGGGTGGGGTTGCTTAAAGGAAAGATTTATGTCGTGATTGTTACTAAACCCTTTAAGCAGCACTGGATGTTAATTTTTAGAATAATTCTAACTTCTGACATTGTACTGTAATAAGATGTTTAACACTTTCATATTTTTTTTGCAGAAAAAATGCAAAAGTCCAGAAAAGGGGAAAAATAAATTTGATTGGACGCTTGCAGCTCACTACAGAAAGAATGAGAGAAGAAGAAAATGAAGGAATAGTTCAACTAAGAATATTAAGAACCCAGGTTTGTATAGGGAGAAAAGTCTAAATGTTTCAAAGCTTTGAAAATTTTTTTTCAAAAGTTAGGTGTGGTGGTACATTCTTTCAACCTCAGCCCCTGAATTAATAACCATATAAGTTATTTATTTGTAAAGGAGAGCTAATGTGCATTTGACTGGAATTTAAAAATTAATCTAATTCTTTAGTGCTACCAGAAATACGCCTAAAGTTTGGAGGCTTCCAGTAAATTCTAATATATTCTTTGGGTAATGCTTTGGCTTTTAGTTTTGTCTCCTTTTGATTGTAACTGAATTAATGTATCTCAGCAGCAACTTACAATTTATAGAACTTAAAGTTGTAAAAATATGATGATTTCTGAACATACTCATTACTAGGAAGGTGAGACCACTCAGTGCTTAAAGATATTTGATACCAAGCTGACAGCTTGCTCCATCCTTTGTGGTAGAAGGAGAGAACCAATTCTTGGGAAAGTTGTCCTCTGGCCTCCATGCAAAAAAACAAAAACAAAAACAAAAACAAAAAACATGGCACACCCACACACATAGACCGCAAGAGAAATAGATATAGTATAGTTGAACATATATGTAGTAGTTGAATATGCTCTACACATCTTCTCCCATATAGTTTATATAACCTAGATCATCATAACACCTAATACAGTATAGATGTTGTGTTCCTAGTCACCATACTATGTTTAGGGAATGTCATCTAAGTTTGTATGATTAATACTAACACAGCTATCATAGGCCTAATTACACTTTAGTTGTTTGTTTTTTTAGATTGGGATTGAAGGTATGTGTCACCACAACTAGCTCATGATTACATTTTTCATTTGTAGTATGGAACTCATAGATACAGAGAACCAGCTATATCTCTTCACATTTCCTTTATAGAAATATTCTAGTCTGCACTAAGACTCTGTTGCTTTAGTTGACTAAGGAAAGCTAAAAGATAATGGTAATTGCAGTAGGTCACACCTTGTAGGTAACAGTCATTGTCGAGCTCTGTGTAGTTTCAAAATCACCAAGAACATGTTGATAAAATATTACTTTGAAAAATGTTGATCCCTTAGAAACATTAAAACATATAAAACATGTAATTAAATCAGTAAGACTGAAAACAAAATCTGTGGTAAACATTAATGGCACTCTGTTAGTCTAGTTTTCAAGATACGCACCCATGGTTCACATCCATTATACAAAGGGATACCTGAGCTCCAAAGCCACAGAGAAATCCTGTCTCGAAAAACCAAAAAAAAAAAACCCAAAAAAACAAAAACAAAAAACAAAGGGATACCTGAATTACTAGAGGCAAATGGATCTAAGGGGCTTCTTGATGTTTTTCATTTTGTTCATTTATTTTTCTGTGTGCATATATATAGGTCAGAGCACGACTTTTAAAAATTGATTTAATTTTCCACCTTGTTGGTCCCCGGCAGGGGTGGATCTCAGGTCATCATGCTTGGGAGCAAATAAGTGTCTTTACCCTCTGAGCTGTGCGCCGTCTCCTCAGCATCACCCCGTAGTGTCTTTACCCTCTGAGCCGTCTCCTCAGCATCACCCCGTAGTGTCTTTACCCTCTGAGCTGTCTCCTCAGCATCACCCCGTCGTAGTGTCTTTACCCTGTGAGCTGTGCGCCGTCTCCTCAGCATCACCCACATAGTGGTTCACAACCGTCTGTAACTACACTTCCAGAGAAGCCAGTGCCCTTCGCCAGCCTGTCAGGCATCAGCCATGTATGTGTACACAGACATACAGGGAGACAAACACCCAAACACATTTTAATCTTTAAAAATGGTTAGAGAGATTATAGGTAATATTGGCTCTCTTCACTTTTCAAATCTTTGTAATAAGCGTAATGAAAAAAATCATAGTAAATATCCAGGTGAGTACCTACCTACCAGTTGTGCAGTTCGGTTGGTGTTAGAAGATAATGTAGGAAAAGTTACTGATTTTCTTTACTCAAACAAGTTTAATGTATTAATGTACTTTCATTTCCATTTTTCTTATAGGAAGCCATCATACAAATAATGAAAATGAGGAAGAAAATTAGCAATGCTCAGCTGCAGACTGAATTAGTAGAAATTTTGAAAAACATGTTCTTACCACAGAAGAAAATGATCAAAGAGCAGATTGAATGGCTGATCGAGCACAAGTACATCAGGAGGGACGAGGCCGACATCAACACGTTCATATACATGGCGTAGCTGAGCACTGTGCCTCTGTTCGAGCAGATCCTGGAGCACCTGGACAGAAAGCTGTCCCAGTTTGAGCTGGAGGAAGGTTTATTTGGACTTTGATTACATAAATATTAAACTCTCTGCCTTACCTTACAAACGACTGTATTTTGCCAGTCACATTAGTTAGCATGACGGCATTCATTCCCTTCATGTTGCACACTCTTTAACAGCATGCTGTTTCGTGGAGAAGATTGCATTCATGGAGAGCGCCCATTGTGGACTTCAAAGTCAGTTCAATTTTACCAACCAGGAGAAGTAATGTTTTGGAAGGGTGAGGGTGGGGTTCTTGTTTCTTTTACCCCCTTTTTCCTTTTCAAAGGAATAGACTTGCACAAGGAAGGATATCAGATATTGCACTGAAAAAGGCTTTTAATCTTTTTTTTTTTTTAATGCAATTAAAGCTAGAGGTAGCACTCTTAGCTTCTTGATGAAAAGAGTGAAATTGTCAACACCATGTTGGGAAAGGGCAGGTGTACTTGAGAAGACGAAGATGTAATATTATCAAGTTGTTTGTTAAACACTGCTTGCAGTTTGATAACTGGATTTAAATGGTGACCAGAAAATGGTATTAAATACTTCTATCTTACAATCCTGATTGTCATTAAGCAGGAGATTGCTGTTTTAGTTGTTTGTTGTTAAATGATAAGGATTTGGGGTTTTCTTTCTAAGTCTTGTATGGTTGGAGAGCTTGTTTGAAAATATGAAGATTATAATGAATGTTGCTTCATTTGTTAAATTTATGAGTATAGGTAAGTCATTGATTGCATAATCAGAACCACAAAGCAAAAATGTTAAGTGTGTTACTAATACACTTAATCCTTATACACGTAATATCTATTATGCTGTGTCTAAATTTATTGAAAACTGCAGAAATATGCTCTGATACAGAACCGTGAGAAAATTGCTTTCTAAACCTGTAACATAAAATTATTTGGTGTTTTGAAAGTGTTGTGATTAGGGATTTACCACCTCAGTTTTCTGGAAAGGCATTCTCCGGTAAAAAGTAATTATTATCTGCACCTATGAGGAAGAGAGGGTGAGATTAAGCCTCAGACCAGAGAAGCACTCAGAGTTGTTAGTCTTGTTTTTTTTTTGTTTTGTTTTGTTTTTTTTGGAGACAGTTTTTCTGTACCTTTGGTGCCTGTCCTGGAGCTCACTCTGTAGACCAGGCTGGCCTTGAACTCACTGTCTCTGCCTTCGAGTGCTGGGATTAAAGGCGTGCGCCACCACCGCCTGGCCAGAGCTGTTAGTCTTAACATGAGCAGTAACCTTGCCAAATATGTACATATATATTTATATATTTTAAAAATAAACATTTTTAAAATGTTCAGAGGGCAACACTTACCTTGCTTCTCTCAGTTAATCTGGAGCGGTGACTCAGGACTTCATAGTGCAGTGAGTGGGAAGTTAGAAATTGAGGACTTGAGCAACTGAAGAGAGAATTATTCCCCATCAGGAACAGTGGCTCCGTGTGGATTTTTACTCATTGTGGTGCACGTTTCAAGTTTTCTAATTATATTATAACCTTTGATGTTAAGTAATATTTTGAAATATGGTTTTGTTTTGAAGCTAGCAGAAATTGGAGTGTTGAGAAGCGTACAGTATTATATCATCACAGTGTGCTGTGGACCTGCCTGCAGCCTCAGCAGCTGTGGCCCCTTCCTGGAAGGAAGGGGAATCTATATCAGACATTTAAGGTTATGCTAATTATCGTCAAATGTCTGTTGTGATACTCATAGGAAGTTGGAAGTGCATGTGTGCTTACCGTCTCCCCTGCTGCTCTGAGGAGGCCGTGGCTAGAGCAGGTGTGAAGAGCGGCTCAGTGCCTGCTGCTTCCGCGTCGTGGATGGCAGCCAACATCGGCGCATCCAGAGTTCAAAGAGATAGTTTTATAATGACTGTGGCCCTTCTATTTAATAGTTTGTTTGGTGTTGGCAGATTTTCATGTCCCAATACCAGAATGCCAAAGGAGGAAACAATCAAGGGAAAAATTTTAGGCCATTTCTTAATGTTTAAGATTTGTCATTTTAAACCATAATTTTTCTTAGAACATCTTTGAAATTTCTAATCTCTTTGGTCATTTGAGAATGAGAGCTGTGATGTTTTGGTTTATAAAGGCAAACTTAATGCAAAGTGGGTAACACTAAATCCATAGCAAAGTTTTTTATTAAATTTTATAAATTTTTTAATAGTTAATTATGTCCTAATTGTATTTTGGGGGAATGAACAGCAGTAAATACCACAGACTTAAAAGTTTTCATTCTTTTTTTAAATATATATACAAAAGTGTAACTACTTTTTGGTGTTTATCAAAACTGTTTAGTTGACAAGGTGCCTATTGCCTATACCATTGTTGAGATTTTTGTTAAATGTTTTATCAATAGATTTGCTAATTAAAAATTCTGAAACAGATCTTAACCAGGAGTTTTCTGAAGGTTCAGAACCACCCTTACTGTTCCCTATCTGACCTCTCTCTTCTCCCTGCAGACTTTACTCTTGCTGTCTGAGCAGGGCCAAGTATTGCACAGGTAAGGGAAAGAAAACCCCCACCTCTCCCACCACCAAAGAGCCATTTTTAAATGAATAGTGTAGCAGGCTCAGAGTTTTGAGTACTTCCATCTATAAATGGTAACCTCATGCCAGCTCATGGCCAGATTAAGGAGACAGGAAACAGATTCACATGCTGGAAAATGTGGAACACACTTTCCGCTCACAGACACATGTTAGACCATCGTTGTTCTAACAATTTTATAAGGATCCTCAAATTCTGAAGTCGCCCAGTTTTTACAATTACTGGAGGGGGTCCCTGAGTTTATCAACCTGTTCATTTAAATCTCTTGCTCTTACTTTGTGCATAAATATTAAAGTCTCCAAAAAATGAAATGTTTTTTATTTTTACTGTTCATTAAATTGAATATGATATCATTAGCCCTGCTCCAAGGGCAAATTTTTAAAATTCAGTCTAGGTGAAATACTTGCTAGTTTACAGAAAGATTTGCTATCATAAAGTCAAGCTGGCTCTTCTGTTTTCATGGGAATGACTGGGCTGCTGTCACCAGTTCTCCCAAGTCACAGTTCTGAAAGAAACATTGAGAGCATTCCTGTCACCTACACTCCGTGTGGTCTGGAGTTCCTGAGGTCTAGTTTATCCTCACGATGTGTACAGTTCGGGATGTGCACCACTACATACTGAGATGACACTAGTTTTACACGGGAGCAGCTTCTGTATGCAGCAAGCTGAAATATTTTGATGAACTGCTTACATTTGGATTTTATTTTTAAGTTGTATAATTTATTTTCTTGCAAAAATAAAAGTGTAATATAAATGCTTTCATCCAGAAAATCTTGTTGTTCTACTATAAGAAGTTTTACAACAGTTAAGGTTTTTGGCAAGTTAGAAAGAAATAGTTTCATGTGCCTTTAATCTCAGTGTCCAGCGGCAAAGCAGGCATAGCCCTGAGTGCGCTTGCAACCTCCAGACCAGTCAAGGCTACCCTGTCTTTAAAAATAATGAAAATCGTTTCAGTTGGGCAGTGATGCACCTATGTCATCCAACTACTTCGGACGTTGAGGTAGCTGGTGGTTCAAGGCTGGCATGCGCAGAACAGTAAGACTTTTCTCAGTGAAGAATGCTTAGTTCTGTTTTGTGGTATAATAATAAATTGTAGCCACTATAAAGACCAGAAATAAGAGAGTGAGTGGATGAATACATGACTTCCTAATGGCTAGAATCTAAACCTAGTACCTTCACTGAGATTAGGGGAGTCAAGAAGTAGGGGTGACTTGGGGATTCTCTACCCAGAGAAGTAGGTTCACCTGAGTCAAAACAGGATTAGTAAGTAAGCTTAAATATTATGTTTCATTCACCAGCCCTTTTCAAAGCTTTGGCAAACTCCCAAGCATTTTGAGCTACTGAGCATTCTAATCCTAAGAGACCCCCCACCACCCAAACAAACAGCTGCACAGTGAGCTAAATTGGAAGCTATCTTCCTTGTTAAGAGAACACAACCATAGCAACTGAATGGAGCTTAGAGACAGGCAACATCGAAACAGCTGGATGGGCATAGGATAGATATGCCTATTATGAAAGACAGAATTTGCAAGGAATAAATACAGGTTACTGTCACAGGATGGGGAGTCTGTAGTCGCACAGTCCCCAAATCCCAGTACTTGAGAAGTGGATGAGCTCAGAGTTCTTAGTTATGTCTGGAGTTTGAAACCAGCTGGAGCTGCATAATACCCCATCTCCAAACCAAAGGGTTAGCCAGGTGGCGCAGTGGGCAAGGCATTGCTGTGAAGCCTGATGGCCTGTGTTCAGTTCCTACAACTTACTTAGAAGTGGGACCAGGGACTCTAGGCCGCAAAGTTACCATCGGATTCCACAACTGCGCTGTATGATCACAGAGTAATAATACAGACTTAGTCGTTTTTGGAAAACGGAATTTATGGATAGAAGGCCTGTCCATTATTTATACATAAGGTCATTTCTAAAGACTAAAAGGGTAACACCTTTCTCCCAACAACAGAATCCTGCTAATGTCAAGTGGGCTAGATTAACCAGTTAATCTATTTTTGTGAGATAGGGTCTTTTCTATATAGACCTTGCTGTACTGGAACTCACTAGACCAGGCTGGCTTTGAACTCAGATCTGCCTGCCTCCCGAGTGCTGGGATTGAATGTGTGTGCCACCACACCCGGCTTAATTTTTTTTATTCACAAGATTTTGAGGGGCTTGTGGCTCATTTGCTACTTTTCCGTAGGTCTTGGGTCAGATTCCCAGCACCCACCTGGTGGTTCACAACCATCTGTAGCTGATTTCCAAGGCTCCCACGTCCTCTGTTGACCTCCATAGCCACAAGGCATTTGGTGAATAGATACACATGCAGGCAAAACACTCATACACACATGAAAAAAAATTTTTTAATCACAGAGGTCTTAAGTAAATAATGAACTTTAAGGTCTTAGAAAAATAGCATTATCAAAACCATCAGAAAAATAGAACAAGGCAGAAATAAAAATTCCCATACAGGGGAGGCCAAGGCAGTGGTATCACGGCAGCTTCAAAACCAGCCTGGTCTGCAGTGAGTTCCAGACAGTTCCCAGACAGGAAAACCTTGTCTTAGTAAAGCAGCCCAAAACAAATAAAAAATGGTAAACAAATAAGAACAAAGAATCAACCCACTATTTCTATGAAAAGAAAAATGAACAGGAATGACAACTTTCCAGCTGAATTGGTCAAAAAAGAAAATCTAAATGAAATTATAGCTGAAAAGAAATGTTACAAATTAGAAAGTCTTGAATTAGATAAATTTATAGACAACTATGACCTCCCAAAACTAAATGAGAAGAATGTAAGCATAACAAGGTTGAAGTCATAAGGAAATGAAAGGAGAGCGCCTACTCCAGCAAGTTTTCCTCTGACCTCCACATGTGTGCTGTGGGACATCCATCCCTTCTCTGACCATAACAACACACACCCCAAAATCAACCAAACATAATAACAAAAGACAGGTTGCAGATGTAGCTTAGCACAATACTTGCCTAAACTATGTGACGACTATATATAGATTATATGGAGTCCTAGATTCAGTACCCACCTGTATCCCCAGCAATCTAGAGGTGTAGGTGGAGGAGTTCAAAGTCATCTTTGATCTACATAATGGGTTTGAGACCTTCCTGGACTACCTGAGACTCTGTTTAAAAAGCAAAATAAGTGGGGATTATGGCTCAGCAATTAAGAATACTTGACGCTCTTACAAAGGACATGGGTTCTGTTCCCAAAACACACCAGGCTATTCACAAGTGCCTGTAACTTAGGTTCCAGGGGTTTTGCTGCCCTCTACTGCCCTCAGGCACCTGCATGCACACAAATGCAGCAGTGTACATATGCACTTACTTATGCCTTACCCTCAATAGGGCTGAGGTGTGTGCAAAGTGCTTGCTTCACAAGAAAGAGAATCTGAGTTTAGAGCCTCAGCACCCATGTGAAAAGCCAGGTATGCTGGCCCTTGATTGTATTCCCAGTTCTGTGGATGGGTCGGGGAGGAGTGGAGGCAGACTTATTGGTCAGCCATTCTAGTGAGCTCCAGGCGCAATGACAGACCCTGTCTTTTAAAAAAAAGAAAGGCAGTGGTGTCACGTCTTTAATCCCAGCACTCCAGACGTGACAAGGGATCTCTGAGTTCAAGGCCACCCTTGTCTACAAGCAAGTTCCAGAGCAGGCAGAGCTGTTACCCAGAGAAACCCTGTCTCAAAACAAACAAAAATAAGGCAGAGAGCCACAGGAGTCATCCGAGTGACTCACAGCAGTGCATACAACTACATACATCAAACAGGTTGGTTTAAAGTAAATTGTTCAAGTTGTATGTTGCCATACTTTCTAAGTGGAAATTAACATAAAGGAAAATGAATATTACAAGTCAGGAAGATTTGCTATCCTCAGCTGAAGACTGAAAGTCTGAGCTAGGCATGTTGGGACATGCTTTTAATCCTAGCACCGGGGAGGCAAAGCCAGCCTGGGCTACATAGTGAATTACAGTACAGCCAGAGCTGCATAGCAAGCGAGACCTTGTCTAAAAACAAACAAAACCCCAAACGAAACAAACCTCTAACGTCAGCAATGGGTTCCACAAATGTGAGAATAATTATCACTTAACTAACATCAATTAATACATGGAGGGTTTTTGTTTTGTTTTCCTTTATTGTTTCTGAGACAGGTTCTCCGATCGCTGTTCTGGTTGTTCTGGAACTCCCCACGTGGACCAGGCTGGTCTGGAACGCCTCACAGACCCACTTTCCTGAGTGTTTGCCACCACACCCAGCCTGCAGAGAGTTGTGGAAGTTGATTTAATCTTCTTCAATGAAGTTTAGATAGTAACATGAATTTTATTTCGCATCCATCAAAAAACTTCAAAACTCTCTTAACGTAATTGGTTTATTTGTGTTATATGTATAAAATTGGATTGCTGGTAACTTTTACCAATATCCACTGTCTGGGCAAACACAGTCACACGGTCAGGTGCAGCTAAGTGAATGGAAAGTCTTGAGCTGTAAGGGAAATCACCGGCGTCCGGAGGTCAAAAACTGCTCCAGCCAGGTGTCAAGCCATGTTGGTCTTGGTCAGTAGTCAATTTGTCCGGGACGGTTTCTGCCCAGCGCCAGGACCCGCCCCCTGACTGCTGGCCAATCCCTGCCAGCGCAGAGACCTCGGACTGCTATTGGAGGAGGGGGTCGGGGCGGTTTCCGCCCCGAGGTCTCGGATCTGAGGTGGGAGGCGGAGGCCTAGGCTCTTTTCTCTGCCCTTGACAGCCCTTCGCGTCACCATGGCTGCCCTGGCGGCTCTGCGCGGCTGCGTCCGCCGGTCTCTGCTTCGCGGGCTGCTGCAGGTGAGCGGGGTCAATTCCGGGGGGGAGCCCGCCGCCGGCCGTCCAAGGTTCCGCCCTCCGTCAAGGCCCGGGCAGAGCCACCGGGGTGGGGTGCTCGCGGGCGACGGCGCTCACCACGCGTGCCCTGGGGCCGTGTGTGTCCCCCTGGTCCGCCTGTGCTGCTGTCACACCTGCCTGGACCTGGCCAGGCGCGATCCCAGGCTGCAGAGAGTCGAGCCTCTTTACAGGCCCAGGAGTTTCGGAGACGTTCCTTAAAGTCATAAATACTTATGAATTTATTGGGGAGAGTGAGTTTATTGTCCCTCCCCCCCTTTTTCTTTAAATCCGGTAGCTAATCATTGGTTTAATTATTGATCTTATCAGAACTGAGGCACTATGTGACAATCAAAAGATACTATACAGCCGCTCCTTAAAACTAACAAGATGGCTACTCAAACACTACAAGAAATAAAATGTATTTGGAGCGATTGCCTCTTTTCTGGTTGTTGTGTTTGGGGAACACGATAGTGACAGAACTTTGCAGTGTTTCATTCCAGAAAACGCTTGACTGTTTTAGGAATGGGTGAGAAACTCCACAATGTAGTTGTGAAGTTTGGCGTTTCCAGTTTGATTGCAATAGGAAGCTTTGAAATCCACCTACGTTCTACGAGCCTGCAGTTGGGTCTGGACGGTTGCCGTTTTTGTTTCTGTAACAATCAGGATACATGGAACTGGGTAGTTCTGGCAATAGACGCTCAAGGAGAGCAGTGCTCTGCGAGAGGTTGCCAAAGAACACTGCAGGCACGAGGGCTGTGGCCTGAGGGTGGGAGCGGAGGGAAAACAACTATAAAATTAATCTGACGGAGTTGCTGGTGTCTGCAGTGCCAGCCGCTCCACAGGTGGAGGTGAGAGGAGCTTGAGCTCAAGGTTCCAACCCACGTGGGCAATTTGGGAATACCTGAGCTCGGAAAGATAAAAAAAGTTAAATTAAATCCTGAATGACTGGGATAATTGGAAAGCCAGAAGTATAATTTACTGTCTATTCTGGAGATGGGCAGTACCTCACCTATAAAATAAATGTTCCCAGGAAAGACACTGGTGTTTTTCCTCCTAATGCTGCCTTTTCCTCTTCCCCTTCTCCTATCTTTTCTCCTTCCTTCCCCTCCTCTTTTCTCTCTTTCCACTTGGGTTTACTGTGTAGGTCAAACTGACTTTGAACTCCCCTCTCCCGTTTCAGCCTCTGGATTAACCTGGGATTGAAAGAGCCGGCCATCATGGCCGGGAGTTCTTGATTAGTTTGTCAGTGTCTTTGGGGTGGCTAGAGAAATTACAGAGAAGTCCGGTTAACTGAGATGAGTCCGGTTAACTGAGATGAGTCCGGTTAACTGAGAGTCCGAATAATGTTGCCTTGTGTGTCGAAACAAAAGTGCAGAACAAAAGTGTCCATCACCAAGAGCAACTACATTCTGCATGAGAATGGTAAACCTGTGCTAGGGCGGTGGAGTCCACGTGGAAAAAGCCGAGGCAGAGGGATTGTGCATTTGAAACCATCCTGGGCTGCATAGTGAGAGTTTGTCTCAGAATAGTGCCATCAGAATGATCGAAGTATAGAATAGGAGTTTGAAGGAAGGATTGCTGCATAGGATTGAATGCATTTTAGGGGTCACTGAGTCTCCCATTAGTCCCGGCTTTGGGGTCTTCTCTATATTCTGCAGCTCTGGGTCTTACTGACCTAAATGTGTCTTTCCAGCACTGATTGCTATCCTGTGGTCCGGGCTCCTTTTACTACCTGTAGTTTAATTATGTAGCGCATGCCATGGGCTTCCCATGGTCTCTACAATACACGCTCTTCCTGCCTCACGTCCTGAGTACTGGGATTAGCAGTCAGGTGCTGCCAGGTGTTTGGGATCCCATCCAAGTTCTCCAGTCCAGTTCACTTTGTTAAACTCTAGAAATGACCTAGTGGATGTCCCTTCAATTAAATTGAGCAACCATTTATTTAACCACAGAAATCCTTGTCTGAAAAGAATTTTCAGTAGGCTGTGCTGTGTTGTAGAATGGAATCTGACCTTTTACCCATTACATGGGCTAATCTTTAATCTTTGCTTTCAAATACACACGAATCATCAAACTTTTATGGGACTTTGTCTGTCTGTCTTTTTTTTTAACACCAGTCTCCTGTAACCCATGCTGGCCTTGAACTTCTGGTCCTTTTTCCTCCATTTCTTAAGCACTGAGATTACAGGAATGTGCCTCCATGCCTAACATACTGGGCAGGGTTTTACACTTACTTTAATATACAGGATTTACCTGTAAATTTTTTTGTGTCTCTGGTTATACCTATACCTACAAAGGGACAATAAAAAAATTAGTGTCACTGTTGACAGGCTTGACCAGCGAAGAAGATAACCACTGGTCAACAAGCGAAGCAGTGCTTTGGGAAGAGGTTCCTGGGACCTGTTATTACGTTAGTAAGGTAGAGATTTAGTAGTTCAGATGCCAAGAGTAGAGGCTCTAGAGGACTTGACAGGACTTGCCCTTGGCTGACTTCATGACTTCAGATGCTGGGTCGGCCAGGGTTCAAATTGCTGTCCGTGAAAGGAGACCTGCAGTTCCCGTGGCTGCTCCTGACGTTAAAGGTATTCCAGATCCTGTGTTCAGCTCTTCCGTGCCCTGACAGCAGCCACACAAGCTGTTGCCTGCCCTCTTTATACACAGCCGCATTCAGCTCTTTTGTTTTGGTTTTGTTTTTAAGATTTATTTGTTATTTATACAGTGTTCTGCCTGCATGTCTGGCAGGCCAAGAGAGACCACCAGATCTCATTACAAATGGTTGTGAACCACCATCTGGTTGCTGGGAATTGAACTCAGGACCTCTGAAAGAGCAGCCACTGAGCCATCTCTCCAGTCCCCTACATTCAGGTCTTTATGCACTGGCTAGGGTGTTGGTAGCAAAGCCATGTGTGAGTGTCTGAGGGTGGCATGGGCAGAATCCGACCTTTCCCGTGTCCCTATCTACATCTGCAGTGTCAGCTCACAGGCCGTGCTACTTCTGCATGCTCCTTTTCCCCCCTTAACCTGAGAACTGACATTAGGGCCTCAGCAAGCTTCTCCCGCTGAGCTCTACTCCCAGCCTTGCCCTCTGTTCTTCCTGAGTTCCATTTCCAGCCTGTAAGGCAGTAGGCTGCAATCACTCCTGGCTCTTGGTTTTGCTTCTTTCTTAAGGCATTACTGGGATTTTGTTTTTCAGCCTTGTTAGTAAACATCAATCTTTGTTGTGGTCTTGTTTAGCACCTGCAGCCCTCACGGAGATAAGAAGTAAACAAAATCATGTCTTGTAACTCACCATATAGTGGGAAGACAGTAGGGCCATCTCAAGTTCAAGTTATATCATGATATCATGGAGGAGCAGTAAGAATGTGCACAGATCAAATAAAATGAATCTAAAAAAGGTTTTAAAGGGTCTAGAGAGATGGCTCAGTGGTTAAGAGCAATGACAGCTTTTGTGGAGGATCAGGGTTTGGTTTCCAGCACCGATATGGTAGCTAACAACCATCTGTAACTTCTGTTCCAGGGTATCTGACACCTTCCGATTTCCTGGGCACCAGGCATGCATGCTGTGCACATAAAACACAGTCAAAATACATGCACACACATGCACAGCCGCCTACCCATATACACCACACAAAGAGAAGAAGTATGTGTGTAGGTTACTGTGGAAGCAAGATGGAAGTCCCTCCTCCGGGGGGTCTGGTTGAGTAGGGTTCCTGGGTTGGCTGTGAGGCTGAGCTGTGCTTGCCTGAACTGGTTTTATTAATTTAGTACATGTTTATTACATAGTGTTCATGCTTCTTCAATTGTAATTAATTTTGAGACAGTCTCACTATGTAGCCCACGCTGACCTCCGTCTTGTACTTTCTCTGCCCCGGCTTCCCAAGCCCTGGGATCTCAGGCATGTTCCAGCACACTGAATTCGGTCATTCATTCTTCAGAATTTTGATGCTGGGATGTATTGTTGAAGAGGAGCCACAGTCCTGGTCTCAGGGTGATTGCATTTTGTTTGGGGGAGAACCAAGGGATGATAACAATGTTCAATACATGATGATGTCAACATAAGAAAGAGTTAACAAATAGAGGTTAACTTTGTTATATCAATTATCTAGACACAGGTTCTAACTGTAACTTAAGCTATGCTAGAACTTACTATAGAGCCCAGCTAGCTTTGGACTCAGGAGCCTCCCACCTCTACTTTCCTAGTGCTGGAATAACGTGTGTGCTATTATCCTTGGTGGCCCAACTTTTAAAAGTAATTAAAGAAGATCATGTAGGGTTTGTCATTTGTGCTTAGATATGAAGAATAAAAATAAACCAGCTGGGTCAGAGAGATGGCTCAGTGTGTGAAAGTGGCAACCTTAGTTCAGATCCCTGGACTCAAATGCTGGATGGGGTGGGGGGGGCTGGAGAGATGACTCAGCGGTTAAGAGCATTGCCTGCTCTTCCCGAAGGTCCTGAGTTCAATTCCCGGCAACCACGTGGTGGCTCACAACCATCTGTAATGAGGTCTGGTGCCCTCTTCTGGCCTGCAGGCATACACACTGATGGAATATTCTATACATAATAAATAAATAAATAAATAAATAAATAAATAAATAAATATCAAGTGCTGGATGTGGTGGTGCACATCTGTAATCCCAGCCCTCCCTCAGTGAGATGGGAGATGCAGATAGGAGAATCACCAGTTCTTGGGTCAGCCACAGTGGCAGAAACCAGAAACCCAACCTCAGTCAGGTAACTCCCAATGACTTTCACATGTGTGCCATGATAACTGCGTGCACATGTGTGTGTGCGCGCGCGCGTGTGTGTGCACATGTGTGTGTGTGTGCGCGTCTGTGCGCGCACAGACACACAATGTCTAACTTAAAAAAAAGAAGCTGCACATGGTGACATACACCTTTAATCCCAACATTCAGGAGGCAGAGTCACTTTAAGTTCGAATTCAACCTGGGCCACATAGTGAGTTTCAATCCAGCCAAGGCTACAAAGTGAGGCCCTGCCACAAACAAAAGAAAAACCCCAAATAAAGTTAGCCCACATGATTTACTGTGAAGTACTTAATAAAAACAGACTGGTATTTCCCAAAGAAGGAAGGAGAGTCCAGTGTTGCTGAGGTTGAAAAGATTGTAGTTAAACATTTATTTTTTTCTAAATAGATAGAATTATCTATTTAGTATAGATAAAAGTATAGATAGTGATAGTGCATAAGGTATACCATTGTTTTCCGCTGCATACCAAGAATGGTGACTGGAGCCACATACATAAACATGGATAAATGTTCACACTTATTACTGTGCGCAAGTGTTTCATAAAACAGCTTTGCATGTGCATATGGACAGCCACTTACTAAACAGGACAGCTGTCATGTGGAGGCATATCAGGATTGATAGCTATAGCCAGCCGTGTCTGGGTCTCACAAGGCTGCTGTGCAAAGTCTCTGAAGTGTTATTTGATTTTGCTCCACAGACAGTGTTGACTTTTGCTCAGAGCCAACAGTGGTAAACTGGCAAAGATAACAGGAACCAAGGGTAAGGAGACATTGCAGGCAGTATGGGTAATGTCAGAGTTCACTGTAATGTGGGCTAGGGGTATGTTTATTTAAAATTTTAGGCTAAAGGAGTTGGACAAGAGTGTAATTACATGCGTATGGAATGATCTAGAAGGAAGAGGAAGAAAGGATGCACAATAGGAAAGCATGCATGTGGCACAAGAGCCACAGTGGACACACAGGGACCATCAGTGAAAATGGACTAGACACTTGCAAGAAAAGACCGAGTAAAATGGGCACAACCCTGCTTTACAGTAGCTAAGGGGGGTGGTACTGGGATTAGAACCAGGGCTTCCATATACCAAGCACACACTCTGCCACTAAGTTCGTCACAACCGTTTGAAGAGATAGAATACACAAATTCTTAGACATTCAAGGACAGGAAACGGGTGCAGTTGGCTTTGTTAGACCCTAAGTAGAAACTTGCTGACCATGGAATCTCCTGCCTCTTGCAGAGTGCCAAGCCCCCATTTCTTGAGTATGCTTGTACTTTTCCTTTCATTCTCTACTTCCTGTGGCTTTTCTCTCTGGGATCCAGCCTCTTCTTTTATGTGGTGTTAGCTAGCTGAGGTCTGACTGCCTTCAGCCCCTCAGAGATTCAGGTTAATACCCATTGCCAACTGGCCAGGCTCTCAGGGTGCCAGCCAGGTAAGTCTGGTCCATTCTTGGTGCCATCAGCTCTGCTCAGAGCTGGGGATGGAGTTGTCTTGGAGGGACTTAAGGTTGCCCCTTAGAGAGGAAGAGTGTGGGTGGTAGCAATGACTAACATCTTTACCATACCAGAATTTTCATTCAGAGTTGTACTGCAGAGTGTGATTACATAGAAATAACTGATTTCCCATATGTAGAGGGTGTGTTTGTGGAGGACAGCCATGAAGCAGATGCACTTGGGCTTTGACTACTTGAGCACAGATTTGTTTATTGGTCATGACTGAGTGTACTGTCACTTAAGGGTCGTGTAAAGCTCAGGAGAGTAAAACATTTCCTAACATAATGACAGTCTTTAAGAAGTACAGATAAACGGCCAGGTTTGATATCACACCTGTAATCCTAGAACTTGAGGGTCTGAAGTAGGGGGATCTTAATTTTAGTTCTTACCTGGGCTATATAGATAGTAAGACCTTATCTAAAACAATTTTTTAAAAAAAGGATAGAGATAGTAGCTGTTTTATTTCAGAGTTGGAATAAACACAGATCAATTTGATAGCAACTAATGCTATCTATGTATTGTGTTCCTATCAGATTTAAACAGTAGGATGAAACATGCTTTTCAATGGAGCCCTAGGGTTTGAAGACCATCGCTCAAACCAAGGAATCTTTCTCCTTTGAACCCCAGGAGTAGCTTACTTATGGTACTGTTCTCGTAGTTCTTATCAAACTCTAAGGAATATGTCCAGGCAATTTCAACATTTCTTCTTTACAAGCTTGCCTTGTGGCCGAAGGTCCATGGTGACCACTCTCAAAATGCCTTCTCAGGGGAATGAGCGCAAGTGCTTTGTTGACAAGGAAGGATCAAATCGTCTTGTGCGTGTTGGTCATCTCCCCATGACACAAAGACTGTGAAAACCTCTTCAAAGCAGAAGACACATTGAAATTTTGTGACGTTAACATTTTAAAATCAAATCTAGACTAAGTTGTTTGTATCGCAACAAACAAATTGTGAGGCATTTCCCCATCATATTCTCTCACGCTTTCATTGAGAAAACCATTGCTGTGGAGCCACTTCTGTCCTAAAAAAGTATGCCCGTGTCAGGCTGCCTTTGTACATACTTCTGTTATTCAAACACCGTGAAAATCAGTTTGGTTCCATGGCTGTTCCTGTTTATAACTCCATTGTCAAACTTACGTTTTATTTATTCTAAGTTTTCAGTTGAAAGTTTTAGTTATCTGTGTTCATTTAGGACAGAGCGTTTGTTTAATCTGTGAAAGGCTAAATTCTTGGATCACCTGTAAGTCCAGACTTTTGTGGGCTATTTATTGCTCTTTCCATGAGCTATAACTGTAGCTATCAGTTGATGTGTGATTATATGCTGCTGCTTTTGAATATTAGGCTTGTTGACTTCATGTCCTGCTTCAGATCAGTTAGGGCTTTGAACTCTGCCCTACATTTTCAGAAATACCTTTGTTGACATTTGTTTCTACAAATAGCATGGAAAGAATTTAGATGTCTTTCTTTCTGCTCCTTTGAGTGTGGTGCTGAGGATCAACCAGAACCTCTTACATGCCAGGCACTCACTCTGCCACTGACTCATACTCTAGCCCCTCTTTTACTTCTTAAGAATTATCTGGCAATATAGGCCATATTGTATGACATTTGTTTGCCTTGTGTGAATCAAGAGACACTTGCTGGAAGGTCTTGGGGAGTAATAGCAAGTTTTACTTAATTTTTTTAAAATGGATTTTTCATACAGTAGTCTTTTTTAGAAAAATTATTATTATTATTATTATTATTATTATTATTATTATTATTATTATTATTATTATTATTTTATGTGGGCAGCGAGTATGTGCTGGTGCCTGTGGAATCCTTCCTAAGAGGATTTTGGATCTCCTGGAACTGGAGTCAGGTAGCTCTGAAGCACCCAGTGTGCATGCTAGACCCCAGCCTGGGTCCTCTGAAAGAGTAGCCTCTGAACCACAATCTCCTGCCTCCTAAAAATGCAAACAGTGAGAACTGAGGACCTCTAATATTACACAATTGAGAACTTAGATAGAACTTAAATTATATTTTACTCAAGAGGCTGAAGCAGGAGGAGGGAGGAGTGTGTTCAAGGCTACTCTGGGTCTCAGTGAATTTGAGGTCAGCCTGGGCTATATAGGAAGGTGCTTTTCCAAAAATGTAGCCCACGACTAGAGATGTAGTTCAGCTGCTAGAGTGTAGTGTCTGAGAGAGTATGATAGCGTGGTGTGCACAAAGCCCTAGGTCTGACCCCATCTCTGAAGCCCAGGTGTGGTAGCTCAGCCTGTTATCTCAGCATTTTGGAAGCAGAGAGGCAGGAGAATCAGAAGTCAGAGTCATCTCTCACTGTACAGTGAGTTTAAAGCCAGCCTAGTTCCCATGATTGTCTCAAAACCAAAACCCTCAAAACAAACCCACCAAACAAAGCCATTAAATTGTAGTAAGTATTTACCTTATTATTAGGAATCTTTGTTGTTGTTATGTTTACTTAAACAGTTTTAAGGGCTGGAAAGATAGCCTAGTGGTTAAGGGCCCTGGCTGTTCTTGCAGAAGAACTGAGTTCAGTTCCTAATATCCCTACGGCAGTTCACAACTATATCCTAATATCCCTACGGCAGTTCACAACTATCTATGTCTCCAGTGCCAGGGGCTCTGGTACCTTCTGTCCTTCACTGGCACCGCATGAAGGTGGTACACAGACATACATACATGTAGACAAAAACCACACACATGAAAATAAATAATATTAAGAATATTTTTTAAATGGCAGTTCATCAGAAGTTAAAATTTATATTCCTAATGAACAGCTTATCAAAAAGTAATATTTATTGTAACCATTTTCTTTATGATTTATAAAAATGGTGTATATAGATTGTGTAAAACTTGAAAATAAAAGTGTAAGAATGAATAAAATCACCTTAATTCTATTATTGCTAATTACAAAATTAATGGATGAATTTAAAAATATTGTAACATAAATATTTATCTTACAGGAAGGAAGATGCCTGGAGCGAAGTTATACATCCAAACCCACTTTGAATGTAAGTATACATTTAAAAAGCACCATATAGTTTCAAGAACTTAAAGCAATGTTGCCAGTAGAAACACACATGTTGCTAGACACGGTGACGCATGCTTGCAGCCAGGGCTGTTAAACACAGAAACCCTGTCTCGAAAAACCAAAAAAAATTAAAATAAAAAAGAGCATTTGTTGGTCTTCCAGAAAACCTGAATTTAGTTCCCAGTATTCAAGTTAGTAGTTTTCTTTTTTTATATATATATATATTTATTTATTTACTATGTATACAATATTCTGACTACATGTATGCCTGCAGGTCAGAAGAGGGCACCAGACCTCATTCCAGATGGTTGTGAGCCACCATGTGGTTGCTGGGAATTGAACTCAGGACCTTTGGAAGAACAGGCAGTGCTCTTAACCACTGAGCCATCTCTCCAGCCCCTCAAGTTAGTAGTTTTCAAACTACTGTTGCTAGTTATGGTGAGGAGGCAGAGGGGGCAACTCTGATTTCATGGCCAGTCAGCACTACCTATCAAGTTCCATGCTGGCCAGTTATGTGTCAGAGAAACAAAACAAAGAAAGAAAGAAAGAAAGAAAATCAAAAACAAAACCAAACTCTATTATCTGGGGTTTGTGCACGCATGGTGCATGTGTGTTGTATGTATGCGCACACGCACTCTCGTGTGTACATACGTGTGGTGTATGTATGCGCACAC
>NC_022012.1:47898435-47900374 GCF_000317375.1 Microtus ochrogaster | reverse complement strand
CTCTGCCTCCCGAGTGCTGGGATTAAAGGCGTGCGCCACCACCGCCCGGCAGTGGGAGGGATTTTTATGTCTGCTTTAGAATTTGCCTTAATTTCTTCCTCCACGTTGCTCATTCTCTCATTGTGTCCCCCCCCTGTATCCTGCCCCCCAGCCACTGTGGATTGAGCCCAGGGCCATGTGCCTGCTAGACAAGCACTCTACCCCTGAGCTATACCCAAGTCTTGTCTTTGTGGTGTGCCGTGGTGCTTTCCAGCTGCTCAAATATTATTTTAATCCTTGCTAACTATTTATAAGTGGTCTGAGTATGAATGTTTAATAAATGAAACAGGATTTGAATATGCCTATGCTAATTTTTACCTTTTTCTGCCTTGCCAGGAAGTGGTTATAGTAAGTGCTATAAGAACTCCTATTGGATCCTTCCTGGGCAGCCTTGCCTCTCAGCCAGCCACTAAGCTTGGTTCTATTGCAATTCAGGGAGCTATTGAAAAGGCAGGTCAGTGGTTGCATTGTTTGGAGTTGAGGGGGCCAAATGATTGGGGGATACATAACTGTTTTGCATTTACTGTATATATAACTTAGAAATTACGTGGTTCCTGCATATCTAAATTCCCTTGAACTTAATAGGAATGAAACTCAAAACTAACAGGAAAGAGAAATCCTTCCTGCTCCGTGTCATGTAATTTGCTTGGTAATCTTAATTATTAAATTGAATATTAGGAGAGAAGGTTCAGTGACTAAGAGCACTGGCTGCTCTTCCTGAGGACTTGGGTTCAGTTTCCAGCACCCACATGGCAGCTCACAGCTGTCGGCAACTCCAGTTCTGGATGATCCTGTGCCCTTTTCTGTCCTCCCTGGGTCCTGCATGCACATGGCACACAGACATCCACACAGGGGAAACACCCGTATACATAAAATAACATAAGTAAAATCCTAAAAAAGAAATTGAGTAAATCCAGGACATTCCTTTCTGCTGTTTTTAAAAGGGATTCCCAAAGAAGAAGTGAAGGAAGTTTACATGGGCAATGTCATCCAAGGGGGCGAAGGGCAGGCCCCCACAAGGCAAGCGGCATTGGGTGCAGGTATGATGAACACGTTTGCTGTTATACTTAATATTCTTGAAAATGTCAAGGCCATTTCAGCTAAACGAGTAAATGAATGATTCTTATAGAAAAGAACATTTGTAGATTATGGTCACATGCTCTATTTTAATTATACAATTATATTTGAAAAATGACTTTCTTTTTTTTCAAAAGTATGATTTATGTTGGCGTTAGGTTTACCCATTTCCACTCCATGCACCACGGTAAACAAGGTCTGCGCGTCAGGAATGAAAGCCATCATGATGGCCTCCCAAAATCTTATGTGCGGACATCAGGTAAGAGACATCTGTTTTAATAGATTGGGATCGTGGGGGGGCACGGGAGAGAGTAGAAGGGGACATGTATAGCTTAATAAAAACAATAAAAAAATTTAAAAAAGAAGCACTTGTTTTATCTGTCACTTAAAATAATTTCAAATCCTAGAAAACACCAAATATCTAAGCACATTTATGCTGTGTTGGTGAGATTCATTATTTCTGCTGCATGCATATGAGTGTTTTACCTGTATGTCTGTGAACCACATGTGTGCCTGGCGTTCAGAGGCCAGAAGAGGGCACTGGACCCCTGGAACGGGAGTTAGAGACAGTTATGAGCCACTCTGGGTATACAGTATAAAATTCAGGTCCTGTGGAGAACAACATACACTCTTTACTGCTGGGCCACATTTCTAGCCTACCTTCCACTCCCTTTTATTTTAAATATTTATTTATTTATTATGTATACAATATTCTGTCTGTGTGTATGCCTGAAGGCCAGAAGAGGGCACCAGACCTCATTACAGATGGTTGTGAGCCACCATGTGGTTGCTGGGAATTGAACTCAGGACGTTTGGAAGAGCA
>NC_022012.1:47896695-47898217 GCF_000317375.1 Microtus ochrogaster | reverse complement strand
TGCTCTTAACCTCTGAGCCATCTCTCCAGCCCCTTCCACTCCCTTTTAAAAGATTTATTTCCTTTATGTGTGTTAGTGTTCTGCTTGCATATATGTTTGTGTGCCTCATACATGTCTGGGGCCCATGGAGGTCAGAAGAGAGTATTGGATATCCTGTTGAATGGCCAGTAATTCCTTCTAACCATTGGCCATCTCTCCAGCCCCCTTTGTTTTAAAAAGATTTATTTTTCACTTATGTGTGTGTGTGTGTGAGTGAATGCCACATGGACAGACCTGTAGGGGTCTGAATACAATGCTGGATCCCCTGGAGTTAGAGGTGGGTGTAAGCTGCCTGATGTGAGTGTTAGAAACTGAACTCCAGCCCTGAGATTCTCTTCTGTTAAACACATGCCCCGTTCTAGCATTTGTGAGGCAGAAGCAGGAGGATTTAAGTTTGAGGCCTGTTGCTTGAAATCTTTGTCTAAGACTGAGAAGAGAGGCTGCTCAGTGCGAGCCGTGGCATTCAGAAGCTGTGTCTGGGCTTAAGAACTAACCCTTCATCAGTTCTCAGATGGATGGATACTGAAGTAGCCACAGATGCAGAGTCACAGGGAAACACACGTCTTTATTAGAATTTATTTCTAGACATTCTAGCTTGCCATTGTATGTCACAACCAGGCTAAAGAGCATGACGTGTTTTTGTATTATTTCTCACATATATAAAAAACATACTTCTGGGGCTGGAGAAATGGCTCAATGGTGAGAACCCTGGCTGCTCCTTCAGAGGACCTATGTTCAATTGCCAGCACCCAGACAGTGGCTCACAGTCATTTCTACTCCAGTTCTCGGGTATCAGGCATGATGCACAGACACACATGCAGGCCAAACAGTCGTATGTAATTGGCTTTCTTTTTTATTCTACCCAGCTCCCAAATGAATTACTGAGTGAAAGGATTTAAATTTTTGGAAGTTGCCAAATGCTTTTCAAAACTTACCAGGTCCATCTTCCAAAAGTTAAGTGTAGTCAAATCTTTGACTGATTCTTATCTTTTTCTTTGTTTGCTTTGTGTTTTCTGAGAGAGTGCCTCATTTAGCCCAGGCTGGCCTCAGCCTCACTAAGTACCTGAAAATGAACTTGAACGCCTGCTCTTCCTGCCTGAGCTTTCCAAGTGCTAGGATTATAGATGTAATCTAACTTTAATGTAATTGTCACTGAATATTTTAAACCACTATTTTCTAATGGGAGCAAGTTATGAAGAGGGCATTCACCATGTAAGCAGGTTAGTAAAGCCATACTGCTGACAGCTCTGTGTGTAGAGTGCAGCAGCCTGCAGCTCTGAACTGACCTAGGCTCTGCTGTGCTCTGAACAGGATGTGATGGTGGCAGGTGGGATGGAGAGCATGTCAAATGTCCCATATGTGATGAGCAGAGGAGCAACGCCGTATGGCGGGGTAAAACTGGAAGACCTGATTGTGAAAGATGGGCTAACTGATGTCTACAATAAAATTCATATGGTAAGTGCTATTTTTTTTTTTTTTTTTT
>NC_022012.1:47895479-47896115 GCF_000317375.1 Microtus ochrogaster | reverse complement strand
CCAAATGTTGTTTTAATAGGGAGTGCCGTTTAATACATAATCCTTGACTTTTCATAACACATGTATTTTTAATACTTTTATGGTGGGTTCTATAAATGTTTTAGTCATTCACTTTATAAAAGTATTTTGCTATGTCCACTTCTTTAGCGTAGATCACCTATTAAAAAGCTGCTCCATACTTGATTGAGGTATTTCTTCCTAAAATGGCAATTGTTTCTTTCGTGCAACTGTTAGAAGACAAGCCACGAGGGAACATCACCTAGAGTAGAGGAAGGGAATTAGAGAAAGCCACTGAGTTTCGCAAAGGTCATTTTTCCTCCTTTCCCAGGGTAACTGCGCTGAGAACACTGCGAAGAAGCTGAACATTGCACGAGGCGAACAGGATACTTACGCCATCAGCTCTTACACCAGGAGTAAAGAAGCCTGGGATGCAGGGAAGTTTGGAAATGAAATCACTCCTGTCACGGTCTCAATAAAAGGTAGAGGAGGCATTTCCAAAGTAAATTTCAAGTTTATAGACATTTGTGTTTTCTTTGTTACATTTTACTTTTTTTGATTGGGTTTTTGTTTATTTGTTTTTAATTTAATTTTATTTTTTAAAGATTTCTGTTTCTTCCCCGCCACCGCCTCCCATTT
>NC_022012.1:47881855-47894089 GCF_000317375.1 Microtus ochrogaster | reverse complement strand
TGAGTTCAATTCCCAGCAACCACATGGTGGCTCACAACCATCTGTAATGAGGTCTGGTGCCTTCTTCTGGCCTTCAGGCATACATGCAGAAGGAATATTATATACATAATAAATAAATAAATTTTTTTAAAAAAAGGAAAGCTGGTGTACTTAACTGTTTTTGAGAAAATGTATATATTAGAATTCTTTCTCAGCCGGGTGGTGGTGGCGCATGCCTTTAATACCAGTACTCGGGAGGCAGAGGCATGCGGATCTCTGTGAGTTCGAGGCCAGCCTGGTCTACAAGTGCTAGGTCCAGGACAGGCTCCAAAAGCTACACAGAAAAACCCTGTCTCAAACAAACAAACAAACAAATAAACAAACCAAAAAGAATTCTTTCTCATGTAAGTGACATATAGCAGATACATTTTAAATTTATTCTCCTTTTTACTTTCAGTTTCTCGACACAGAGAAACCTGTTTCTGGAGCCTGTTCTGGATCTCCCTCTGTAGACCAGGCTGGCCTTGAACTCAGAGAGATCTGCCTGTCCCTTCCTCCTAAGTGCTGGGATTAAAGGCATGTGCCCCCACTGCCTGACCTTACATTTATTCTTAAAAAGATTTTATTCTTACTATATTGTGTGTGATTTATATATACATAAGTACAGGATCCTGAAGATGCCCCTCAAGCTGGAGATATAGGAGGTTGTGAGTTGCCTCACGTGGGTGCTGAGAATCAAACTTGAGTCCTCTGGAACAATAGTGTATGCTCTTCACCACTGAGCTGTCTATCCAGCGCCGCTTACACTTATTATTAGTGTGCATATGTATGTGTACACGTGTGCTCCATGGCCTGCATGTGGAAGTCAGAGGACAATTTGTATAATCAGTTTTGGTTTTTGCTACATTTACATGGTTTCTGGGGATTGAACTAAGATTGTCAAGCTTGCATGGTGAGCACTCTGTCTGCTGAGCCACCTCACTGACCCTAAAGAGTACTTTTTAAAAGGGATTTATATTAGAAGTCAACATCCAGAAATGAAGGATGAATGGCATCCACCTCTAGAGCTCTGAGTCAAAGAAAGCAGTCCAACAAATCCATGGTACAGACTTATTACTTGGTTTGGATCACTTCCCAGTGATCAGTGTGTGTGGGTGATAGGAACGCTTTATCATGCAGCACTGGCTGGGCTCTACCCTTGAAGTACAGTGAGGTCTGTGATCATAGACAGGACTGGGAGACGGGAAGTGCAGGCACAGGCAGGAGGATGTATGTGCATCTGAGGCCAGCTTGGTCCACATACTGAGCTTCAAGACCACCAGGACTACATAGAGAGATCATATCTCAAAAATGAGGGCGGGTAGAATAATGGGTTGTGGGTGTAGGCTTCACTTCTAGATGGACACTTGTTTGGAATGGCTTAAAGCACGTCCGAGGTACCATGTTTAGCAGTTTCTCCCCGAGGGGCCATTTGTTGTCCGGACTGCGTGATTCCTTAGCATCTCAATTTTAGGTAAACCGGATGTGGTGGTGAACGAAGATGAAGAGTACAAGCGTGTTGACTTCAGTAAAGTGCCAAAGCTGAAGACTGTGTTCCAGAAAGAAAATGGTACGTACTAAGAAATCAGACATGCAATGTTTATTATTATGCAATGTTTATTATTGGATTTGCCTAACATTTTTTAAAGATTTTTTTTTTCTGTGTCTTTGACCTGTATGTGTGTCAGTGCACCACTTTGGACCTGGTGTCCTTGGGGTTAGAAGATGACCTATAAATCCCTGGAACTGGAGTTACAGCAGTGAGCTGCCATCTGGGTTCCTCCGGAAGAGAAGCTAGTGCTAACTGCCAAACCATCTCTCTCTAGCCCTTACCTAACAATTTAAACAAAGTAACTGTAGAAAACATCTAGATGTTACTTAACATGTATAGATACTGTATTCAAATAAAATTAGCCAAATAATAAAAATTCAAGGTATGTTTAAGTTTGTTTAACAGTTCATACCTTTAATATATTAAGTCCTAGCATGAGGGAGGGGATTATATAACATGGCTGGAGAATTGAATTTTCAGAGGCAGGTATCCCCATAGTTTGTGAACTGAAAAATACAAATTTACATAATACATTCCTTGAGGCTTCTGCTGATGGCTGTGTTCACTGGTATACTAAATATATAAATATACTAAATATATAAATAAGCCTCTCTTAGTGTATGTAACCCCAGAATGTTGGGACAAATGGAGTCTATGTTCTGAATATCCTTTTGGGAGACTGTCCATGTTAGGCAAGTACTCTTCTATTGAGTGATATGCCTAGCACTAAATTTCTGAGTGGTTTGGAGCCCTCAACTTTGAGAAAATATAAGCTTTTCCAGGTTGGCTGTGTGCAGCTATGATAATCTGTGGTTAGTTTTCCCTCTTTCTTGAAAGAGTTGCTCAGTTCTAAGTATAGAAATCACCAGTCGCCTTTTTGTCAGCATAATAAAAACATATTGTAAACAGTGGTGGCACACACCTTTAATCCCAGCACTCAGGATAGAGAGGTAGGTGGGGCTTTTGAGTTTAAGGCCAGTGTGGTTTACAGAGAGAGTTCCAGGACAGCTAGGGATATACAGAAAATCCCTGTCTTGTAAAACCAAGAAAAAAAATCAATACAAACAAAAAAACCTTTAAAAAACAAAATACATGTTAAAGTGGAAATGGTCATTGATCTCTTGGGAGGAAGAGGCAGGCGGATTTCTGTGATTTCCAAGTCAGTCAAGGTTGCATAGCAAGATTGTTTCAAAAAAAAAAAAAGAAAAAAAGAAAAAGAAAAGAAAAGAAAGAAAGAAAAGGGCAGAGAGAGATGAGATCGAGGTCAACCTGGTTTACAGAGCAAGTTCCAGAACAGTCAGGCAGGGCTACTCACAGAAGAATTCTGTCTTGAAAAACCAAAATTAAAAGAAAACAAAATAAGCCAGGCATGGTGGCACATACCTTTAATTCCAGCACTTGGGAGGTGTAGGCCCGAGGATTTCTGTGAGTTCCTGGACAACTAGGGCTGTTACACAGAAAAACCCTGTCTTGAAAAATCAGAAATAAATAAATAAATAGACTAATGCAGGGTTTCCATTGTCAATATTAAATAGCTTCGTTGACTATGTACACAAAATGATTTCAAGTATATAGCTGAGTGATTTTAGTATTCAACTTCAGGTGACTGTAGAGAACACCTGATTCTGACATGGCTTTGGAAATACATAGTGTCTGCCGTGCGGATGCTGAGAAGAAACGTGAGAGTTAGTCCCGTACCAGTGCCTCCACTACTGCAGACAGACATTCACTGTAGAGCCAGCTCTGCGCATGTTTCCTGGGCAGAAATCACCTCCAGGCCTGTCTATAACTTGTCTATATATTTGACAAGGCAGACAGTGCTCTGTGGGTATTGGTGGGAGAGAAGAGGATGGACTCAGAAGAATGTGTGATTTTACGTTTTGTTGATTTCAGGCACAATAACAGCTGCCAATGCCAGCACACTGAACGATGGAGCAGCTGCTGTGGTTCTCATGACTGCAGAGGCCGCCAAGAGGCTCAACGTGAAGCCACTAGCACGAATCGCGGGTAGATGCTCTCACCTTGTTTTTCCTTTTCTCTTTTTCTGGTATTGGGAATCCAGGGTAGTAAACTGTAAACACATTGTCTGTCAGGGCTAGTACTGCTGGGATGAAACACCACGATCAAAGCAACTTGGGGAGGAAAGATGTGTTCAGCTTATGCTTCCACATCACAGTTCATCATCAAAGGAGGTCAGGACAGAAACTCAAGCCGGAACCTGGAGGTGGGAGATGATGCAGAGGCCATGGAGGAAAACTGCATCTGGCTTGCTTCTTGAGGCTTTCTTTTTCAGAGGGTCTCACTTTAGTCATACAGGCTGGCTTGAACTCATTCTGTCTAGTCCAGGCTGGTTTTGATCTTATCTGCCTGGCACAGCATTCCTTATGGGCTTGTGCCACGAGGCCTGGTTTGACCATTTTTCTTTCTTTATTTCCCTCCCTCCCTCCCTTTCTTTCTTCCTTCCTTATTTAGTTAAAAATTCTGTGTGCATGTATTTTCTTGCCTCTGGAGGCCTAGGCGTTCCTCTCAATCTTTAGTTCTGAGAACAGGATATCACCTTGGTAACACAGAATAGTGGACTTGGCTTTCTATTTTGATTGATGTAGAAGTTCCTTTAATATTTTTGTTAATATATAATAATTTAATTATTTAAGGTGTTGGCAGTACTTTGGTGGGTAAAAGGTGCTTCTTGCCAAGTCTCATAACCTGAGTTGGAGCCCTGAAACTCATATGGTAGAAGGAAGAGAACTCATTCCCACCTCTGACCTCCACAGGTGCCATGCCACGCATATGCCCACTCTCACACAAATACCCCGCCCCAATTTTTTTTTAAAAGAGTATTATTTAAAAACAAACAAACAAACAAAAATCCATGCCAGGCATGGTGGCACATCCCAGCACTCAGGAAGCAGAGGCAGATGGATCTCTCTGAGTTTGAGGCCAGCCTGGTCTACAAAGTGAGTTCCTTGTAGAACAGGACAGCTAAGGCTATTACAAAGAGAAACCTTGTTCAATGTCTGCATGTATGAGATGTGGTGGTCAGAAGACAACTCTGTGGAGTTGGTTTTATCCTTCTACCTTTCCTTGGGATGTAGAGATTGAACTCAGGTCTGTATACTTTGTATAGTGAGTGTTTTACTGAGTGAGACATCATGTCAGTCCTTATTTTTACCTTTAAAATCTGTTGTGTCTTGATGTGGGATGTCCTTCTGTATGTGTTGCTTTTATTGGTTAAAGAAAAAAAAAGTAGGTGGAGTCAGGTAGCCAGGCACTGAGGGGAAAAGGTATGTATGCAGAAAATGAGGTAATGCCAGGGCCACATGGCAATACATAGACTAATAGAAATGGGTTCATTTAAGATGTAAGAGCTAGCTAGAAATATGCCTGAGCCATCAGCCAAACAGTGTTGTAATTAATAGCTTCTGTTATCTTTGTGATTATTTGGGGTCTAGGCAGCCAGGAAGTGAAAGTGCAGTTTGTTTACAGTGTCTTCTCTGTAAATAGAATTTACTTTATAATACATTTACTATTTTATTCTTAGCTTGTCATGACTAACTTATATTTGTGGTACTTGGGGTTGAACTAACAGCCTTATGAGCTCTACCCCTGATGCACCAGCTCTTGTGGTGTAATGGTTAATGCTCTGGACTCCTAATCTAGCGATCCAAGTTTGTTTCTTGGTGGAACCTGTTCCTTGAGGAAGAGACCTGGTCAGTCGTCCTCATCAACTTAGATCATGAAACCCAATATAAATGGGCTGCCCATGCGTGCTTCAGCATCGCCGGGGGCATGCTTCACTTTCACTTCTCATGTGCCAGCATTGCCCACTAGGGGTTAGAGACAGGTGTGGGTGCTGAGAACTGAACTCTGGTCCTCTGGTAGAACAGCATATGCTTGCAACTGCTCCCAGACCAGCAGTTCTCATCCTGTGATCCAACACACCCCTCACAGGGGTCACATAGCAGACACATTACTATTCAGAACAGTAGCAAAATTCATTATGAAGTAGCAATGAAAATAATTTTATGGTTGAGGGTTACCACACATGAGCCTGTATTTATAGTGTCAGAGCATTAGGAAAGTTGAGAGCCACTGTCCTAGTGCCACAGTTTTAACCTCTTTCCAGACAAATCAGTGTCTTAGAGACTAAATTTTATTAAGAACAGAATCTTACGAAAGGAGCAAATGTGTAGCTGGGTGTGGTAGTATACACCTTTAATCCAAACACTTAGAAGGTTGGGGCAGGGATGTCCTGAATATGAGTCTACCCTGGTCTATAGAGTAAGTTGCAGCATAGGCACGGCTACATAGTGAGACCCTGCCTTAAAAAATAAAAAAGAGCAAATACAGTCACACACGGCACAGAGATTAGGCAATGCACATTTACTTGTTAGCTTTGCTTTTGAGTCTTATATACATGGATGAATCTTTGGGCATATGTAGAAGAGTTTAACAGTGTTTCTTTTTCAGCATTTGCTGATGCTGCTGTAGATCCTATTGATTTTCCAGTTGCGCCTGCATATGCTGTACCTAAGGTAAGAAAAGGTGATTTTGCTAACTTGTGCTTTGCTTATTGTATTAAGATTGCAGTTTTTTTGCCAGGCGATGGTGGCACACGCCCTTAATCCCAGCACTCGGGAGGCAGAGGCAGGCGGATCTCTGAGTTCGAGGCCAGCCTGGTCTACAAGAGCACGGCACCAAAAACTACAGAGAAACCCTGTCTCGAAAATCCCTCCCCCCAAAAAAAAGATTGCAGTTTTTACATTTTACATGTTCATTTGCAGAACAGTGATAACTTGGTATTGAGTCTGTTCACTTCAGAAAATAGTTATGAGAGGAAACCTCAAAACTACCTTCATTAGAACAGATTATAAGTGGCTAGCTGCATCACCTGTAAATATGATGCTGAATGCATACACCTGGTGTGGTAAAGGAACGGTACCCAGTCTAGAATAGAAAGTAAGTAGCTGCTTGCAGAGGTTTCTCCATGCTGACAGGAACCATGGACTGTATGTCTTGCAGGGAAGAGTTAACACTAGATACAATAAATCCACTTTGTTTTCTGTGCTTTCAAAGGCAGACATACCAAGCCTGTGTGAACACATTAAGAGATCACAGGCAAACAAAGATGCTCAGGATGTGGAACCCCTGAACCTCAGGGGTTCAGGGTTCGGAGATCTCGGATGTGTTCAGCAAATATATGCTTACGAGGGATGTCCTCACCTTGACCTCTTGTTTGTGTGAAAAGGTCTTGAACTTGAGATCCTCCTACCTCAGCCTCCAGAGAGTTAGGACTGCAGGTGTATACTGCCCATCCAGCTAGAGCTGACATCTGGGAATAGTTTACAGGTAAAAAAAAAAAAAAAAAAAAAAAAAGGAGCATGTAGACATAGACTAGAGAAGGTTCAGTCACAACACAAGTAGCTGCAGATCTCAGACAGGAACAGATACATTTGAAAGTTAATGCTCTAGATTTGCAGCCAGTGGTAAAATTTCTAAGGAAAGAGGACTTTAGAAATTTTTATTTTTATCAAGCTCTACATTTTTCTCTGCTGCCCTCCCTGCCTCTCCCTTCCCCACTTTAACCCTCCCCCAAGGTCCCTAGGCACCCAATTTACTCAGGAGATCTTGTCTTTTTCTACTTTCTACTTCCCATGTAGATTAGATCTATGTAAGTCTCTCTTAAGTGTCTGCATTGTTGTCTAAGTTCTCTGGAATTGTGGTTTGTAGGCTGGTTGTCTTTGCTTTATGTTTAAAAACCACATATGAGTGAGTACATGTGATAATTGTGTCTGGGTTACCTCACTCAAAATAATGTTTTCTAGCTCCATCCATTTTCCTGCAAAATTCAAAATGTCATTATTTTTTCTGCTGTGTAGTACCCCATTGTGTAAATGTACCAGTTTCCTTATCCATTCTTCGGTTAAGGGGCATTTAGGTTGTTTCCATGTTCTGGCTATGGCAAACTAGAAATATTTTTTTTAAATATTTATTTATTTATTTATTATGTATACAATATTCTGTTTGTGTGTATGGCCAGAAGAGGGCACCAGACCCCATTACAGGTGGTTGTGAGCCACCATGTGGTTGCTGGGAATTGAACTCAGGACCTTTGGAAGAGCAGGCAATGCTCTTAACCTCTGAGCCATCTCTCCAGCCCTAGAAATATTTTTTAAAAGTTATTATTATCGGGGGCTGGAGAGATGGCTCAGAGGTTAAGAGCATTGCCTGCTCTTCCAAAGTTCAATTCCCAGCAACCACATGGTGGCTCACAACCATCTGTAATGAGGTCTGGTGCCCTCTTCTGGCCTGAAGGCATACACACAGACAGAATATTGTATACATAATAAATAAATAAATATTTTTTTTGTTTTATTAACGGTTTATTCTGTATCAATTACAATAAATAATAATTTCAGTTTTTCTTCACCCTGTTTCTATGATGTTTTCATGTGTTAAACAATCTTTGCATTCCAAAAGTAAATCCTAGCTGTTTAAAGAAATATTTTTTAAAAAAGTTATTATTATCATAAGGTTAAGCAGCACATAAATCCCTTCCCCTCAAGATGAGGAACTAGTGAAACAAAACACGATCAAGATTTCACAAAAGGTATTTGTGTCTGAGATAACCCCACAGCTTTTCTAAGGAAACTGAGGGGACATGTGGGAACAGACAAAACTCTGCAAGAACATAGAACTAAGTAACATACAGCCAGCAAGATACATGTTAGGGACATACAGCATGATGTACTGTCATGTAGAGTACATGTGGAATGTCCAGTTACCTAAAAATTTCTGTATCTCTTAAAAGTAGACATCATAATGCATGGAAAACAAAATTCTGATTATAATACAAGGAGAAAAGCAAAATTTGAAAACAAACTTTCAAAAAGAAAAGAAAAGCCCTTCCTGTTTAAGTAACTAACTACATCAAGGGGGAAATATAAACCAAAACTGTAAAATTCCAGAAAATAACAAAAACAAGTTGATTGCTAAATATCTGGATAACCATCTAAAATTTATTTTTAGGTTCTTAAATATGCAGGATTGAAAAAGGAAGACATTGCCATGTGGGAAGTAAATGAAGCATTCAGTGTGGTTGTACTGGCCAACATTAAAATGCTGGAGATTGATCCTCAAAAAGTGAATATCCATGGAGGAGCTGTTTCTCTGGGCCATCCAATCGGGTTAGTACTGTAACAAATAACCCGCCCAAGTTAATAGTTGCCTCTACTATCTATCAGCTGTTTCACTGTGTCACTCAAACATGATTTCTGGGTGATCACATCCCACAGCAAACACAGACTTAGCACATCTGTGTTCTGAAATCTGTGTCTGACAGCGAACACAGACTTAGCACATCTGTGTTCTGAAATCTGTGTCTGAGTCAGAGTTTCTACTGCTGTGACAAAACACCACTACTAAAGCAAGTTGGGGAGGAAAGGGTTGAAGGAACTCAGTATAGGAACTCAAAACAGGGCCGCAACCTGATGCAGAGGCCAAGAAGGGGTGCTGCTTACTTGCTTGCTCCTCATGGCTTGTTATGGAATCCAGGATCATCATTTCCGGTATGGTGCCTCCCCCCATCAGTCACTAAGAAAATACCCTAGAGGGCTGGAGAGATGGCTCAGAGGTTAAGAGCACCGACTGTGGTCCTGAGTTCAATTCCCAGCAATCATATGGTGGCTCAGAACCATCTATGATGAGATCTGGTGCCCTCTTCTGGCGTTCTAGCATACATGCAGGCAGAACACTGGATACATAATAAAGATTTATTTATTTATTTAAAGAAAATACCCTAGAGTCTTTTCCACAGCCTGATCTTCTGTCGGTGTTTTCTTTATCTAGCTTATGTTAAGATAACACAAACAATTCAGCACACTAAAAGTGATGAATAGTAAAGAAAACAAAACCTAGGCTTTTGTAAGAGCTGTAACCTCTTCCTGAAACTCATTTCCTAAACTGAAATGTAGTTAATGCAGCTACAAGTTCTGGCTAATAAGGTTTTCAAGAAGTTAATTTGGAGTGGAAACTCTTCTGGTTAGCTCTAAATTCTGTCCTTCATTAACGAACCAAATGCTTTCTTGATCCTAGGATGTCTGGAGCCCGGATTGTTGTTCACTTGGCTCATGCCTTGAAGAAAGGAGAATTTGGTCTGGCCAGTATTTGCAATGGAGGAGGAGGTGCTTCTGCTGTGCTGATTGAGAAGCTGTAGACAGACAGCCTGTTTTAGGAGACAGTTCGATGTGATCAGAAACCCTGCTGAAGTGAACTTGACTCTCTTGGGCCAGCTTATATTCAACATAAGCTTTTCATTTTTTATTATTTTCTATTAAAATTTTTTTTAAAAAAATAATCATCATATCCAAAACCTATTGAAAGTACAAATAAAAATTTCTCCTTTAATATTTTTGGTAAACTTGAACAGTCTGACACCACTATTTGAAATACCAGTGTTGGTGCTAGAGACCTGGTTCAGTGGTTAAGAGATCTGTTGCTAGCCAGGTGCCAGTGGCACAGCCTTTAATCCTAGCACTCAGGAGGCAGAGGCAGGCAGATCAGATCTCTGAATTCAAGGCCAGCCTGGTCTACAGAGCTAGTCTCATGACAGTCAGCCTGGGCTACACAAGACACCCTGTCTCGAATAAACAAAACAAAGAGCATCTGTTGTTCTTGCAGATGATGTTTGGTTCCAGGACCCATATTTGGTGTCACACAACCAGGGAGGACTTGCACACTATGTTGCCAATGCCAGAGATATGAGATATCTTCCTGACCTCACTAGCTGCTGGTATAAGGAGAGGGAAGCCATCCCAAGAGATACTTTGTAATGGGGGCTCTCTCCTGATGAGACTAGAGATCCAGCATTTTTACATCTAAATATAATCCAAGGAAATAGGATTAGGTCACAGATGGGTTTCTTCAGGAAGGCTGCTGATCACCATTGCAATTGCAGTAACAAGGCTCCTAGACTTTCCCAAGTCTCCAAATCATCTGTTTAACACCCAGCAAACTTCCCATTTTGCCATTAGAATGAACAGAGTAAGACTGTGGCTTTTTATATTTTCCGTTTTGAACTTTAATCTTTGGGCAGTCAAAATTGGTTTCAAATAAAGTTATGTGAGTACCAATGAAAAGTAGATGGTTAAATCTTCCAAATGAGCATAAACTATAGCAATTCATGTCAACTAAGTCAGCACTGACAATCCTTACAGGAACCCTACAGAGCAGGAGGAACAATCACAAATATGAGAGCAAAAGAGTAAGTTCTGAGAGGAACCGAGAACCAGAGAGAATAAAATAGACCATGCCCAACTCAGTAAACCAGCAAAGTTAGAATAAGAAAGAAATAATGAAATCAATAGAACTATTATAATGGGGAAAATTCTCAGCCCAAACTTTCAGTGGCTTCAACTTAAAAATAAAAGTATCTCAATTAAAAACATGATCAAAGTGTTGTCTACAAGAGAAATACTGACAGACTCATAGACTAACACTGGCAGAATGGTAAATAAACAATATGCTCTTCAATAGAAGCTAAGAGCAAGCAGATGCAGCTTCTCATATAAGACACCAAAGAATGCCACTATATATTAATGGAACAGTCCATCAAGAAGAGAGAACAGGGCCTGGAATGTAGCTCAGTTGGTTGTGTTTGCCTGGCATTCCCAAAGCACTGATTCCATTCCAGCACTACATAAATAGAGGTGGAGTTACAGAAGAAAGGATATATAAAACTTTACTGCGAGCCAGACATGGTGGCACATCTCTTGGAGTTCAGGCCAGTCAGGTCTACAGTTAGCTACAGGTCAGCCAGATCTACATAGAGAGATCCTGCTTCAAAAACCCAAAATGAAACCAAACCAAGACCAAAAAAAAAAAAAAAAAAAAAACTTTATTGAGGGGCTGGAGAGATGGCTCAGAGGTTAAGAGCACTGACTGCTCTTCCAGAGGTCCCGAGTTCAATTCCCAGCAATCACATGGTGGCTCACAGACATCTAGAATGAGATCTGGTGCCCTCTTCTGGCACGCAAGCATACATGGAAGGAATGTTGTGTGTGTGTGTGTGTGTGTGTATATATAAACTTCATGGATATTTACCTCATGATGCTTACCATTTGATCCTGGCAATGCTCCTACCCCATCGGAGTGCTAGGATTACAAGTTTGTGCCACCAATTTTACCTCCACTTGCTATTTAGCATCAATTAAGCTATGACTTTAATGTACTTTGAAAATTGATTTCAATGGAACTTTAGTTTGAAATAACATGATTCTGAATCAGGAAGTAGAAATGGCATACTTGAGAAAAAAATTAATATTTAGTAACAGAGTTATGATGCAACCAATGAACATAATCTATGCACATAGTGTATTAGTTCATACACATGTAGGTAAATGTCATACAAGCCTGAAATCCTTGACTATCAACTTTTGGAGTAAGCCGTGTTTAATAATTCAGAATATTTGGGGTTTGTTCAGATAGAATGAAATAGAAGAGTGTAAGAGGCCTCAGGCCCTTTGACAATGTTTTACCATGAAGTGGGTTCTAAGTTAAATTTGAGAACAAGGAGTTAGTTGTCAGAAGCTTTCGGACTTTAGAACTGTTATTTGTTATTTTTATTTATTTATTTATTTATTTATTTATTTATTTATTTATTTTTT
>NC_022012.1:47864645-47881629 GCF_000317375.1 Microtus ochrogaster | reverse complement strand
CCAGATCTTAGTACAAATGGTTGTGAGCCACCATGTGGTTGCTGGGAATTGAACTCAGGACCTCTGAAAGAGCAGCCAGTGCTCTTAACCTCTTAGCCATCTCTCCAGCCCGACTTTAGAACTGTTGAGTGTGAAGTGCGGTAGGATGAAATACAAATAAATGAACACGGGAAAGGACAGCTGATTTTAACAAACTACGAGATGAGTCAGGAGAAAGCATTCTTCCGCCTAACTACTGCTATTTTAAACACGTTAAATAAAAGCCTAGAGAAATAAGTGATGATTTAGTTGAATATACATCTTGCAAGGTATAAATATGTGGTTTAGAAGAAACAATTACTTGTTGGCAGAAAAGTAACTAGTAAAATGTCTAAGGAAATAAATGAATATGTAAACAGATGTTTCTTTACAAATTGGCTCAGTGATGTTTCTATTTGTAACACCTAAAAACAATGAAATGAAGGCAGAGCAGGTGACTTAGTGGCTAAGTGCTTGCTGAGCATGGAAATTCAGATCTTCAGCACCTATATATGAACAGCACATATGAAAATGGCTTGTATACCTGTACCCTTGCTGCTGAATGTGGGAAACAAAGACAGGAGTGTTATACCCAGATTGCGACCCCCAGAGAGAGACCACCAAAGAGGCCCAGACTGTAATAAGCAAGGTTTAATTAGCATAATACAAACATATTTAGAACCCATCTCTGACCCCGCTGCAGTGAGGTAGAGAGGAATTGTATCTCCTCTGTGGGGTGAGCGTTTAAATGTGTAACTACAAAGAGGCTTTTTGAAGCTGCTTTTGGCACGGGTGCAAGGTCTTTTGCTCTCTCCCATTCTGCGTCTTTATCACCAGGTGGTTGGCTGGCTGGGCTGAGCTAAGTGACCTTATGCTCCCAGGTGGGAGAGGGGAAGGTCACATTCTTCCTGAGAAAACATTCTGCTAGGAAATTTCTTCTCACCCCTTTGAGAATAAGGGGTGAGGGTCCCACAAAGAGGAAGACAGGAGAATTTCTGGGACTTGCTGACCAGTCAGCACAGGTTAAAATCATGAAGCTCCAGGCCTAGAGAGACCTTGTCCTAAGGGAGAATGGCATAGAATTAAAACATCCTGACACTGTTCTCTGGTTGTGCGTATGTGCAGACTGTCTTTGGACTTACTATCTAGTGCTTCAGGATAGTTCACTAAAAATCCTGAAGGCCAGGCATGGTAACACACACCTTTAATCCCAGAACTTGGGAGGCAGAGGCAGAAGATCTCCGAGTTTGATGTCAGCCAGGACTACATAGAGACCCTGTCTCAAAAAATAAAACAAGCAAACAACAACAAACCCACCAAAGAACAAGGAAGAGAATCCTGAAGAAGTTGTGTGTGGTACATGCCTACAATACTAGGCATTTAGGAGGTAGCAAGGAGTATCAGGAATTAAAAGTCACTTGACTATATAATGAATCCAAAGTGAGCTGAGCTACATGAGAGACACTGACTAAAAAACACACACAACTATTACATAAATCACGAGTTAACTTATATACGAATTTTCACAATGTAGCACATAGATTTCAATTAAACAAGAAAATCTGCAATTTTCTGCATTATGTGAATTCCTAAAAAACAGTGAGAATTAACTAACCTGCAAAGAAATTGAACAAACAGTTTCTAAATAGGACTGTCAATATAAATTCAAACTTGTAAAGTTAATGAAAATACATTTATTCAAACTTAACTGTAGGAGAGATCCAAACTGAGTTATGTAAATATTAACTGTATGATTATTCAGTTCCTTAGGACTAGATCAGTCATATAAAAATTTCTCAGTATAAATTTGTACAGTAAAGTCTAGCAATTAAAGATGTAATTTTTATATTGAAAACTTTTTTGTTATTACAGTGGGATGGATTTATTTGTTAAAGGCCCAGTACAAAAAAATGGTTGAAGAAAGTGACTTTTTAATAAAATATACACTCGTAGGAAAAAAAAATCCTAATATACTGATATTTAGTTAAACAGAAAGGACTTACAAAAACACTTCAATATCTAGGCACAATTGGTCAAGTATTAATAATAATTTCTGTCATTACTTTAAAGTTTAAGCCAGCTTTTCAACTTGACTGTTACTTCTATAACACACTCCGTCAGCACAGAGAAGGCACCTCTCCTTCCCCTAAGGCCCTCGAGAACAAGTATTTACAACATTCTAGGAACACAATGCTCTATAGGTAAGTACAGACACAGTTATTTACACACCCCACTTTAGGGCAAACTAAATTACAATAGAACTATGATTTGTATTTTTACATCTTATGATGGACATGACTTTCAAAGACACCAGAAGACAATCCTCCACATAAGCTTTTACATACAAGATTTAAATTAAATGTGCATTGGTCACTAGTATGTGAAAAATTCTATGAATTAGTGCAATTCTTTGTATCCCTAGTACTCAGGGAAAGTTTATATACAATAAAGAAATCTCAACTACTACGTAAGTCAAATTTTTATGGCTCAATAGTCTAACCACTTAATGTTCTGTAAAATTTTATAATTGAAGTATCAGAACACTTAATAAATGGTTTATAAAAATCTCTTTAAAACAAAGAGAACAGATGATTGGAAGAAAGTACAGAATTTCAGAAATATAGTTTTTACTGCAATTTATGAGAAAGGCGTGATAAATTATTGATTCCGAGGGTAATCATCAAGCTGCTGCTTTCTGATTAGGTATTAACCAGTTGAGGTGGTTATCATCATTATTTTTTACTTAGTGGCTGTATATTTAAGTGTCTTATTAATGTTGGCTGAAGGTAATTTATATGAATAACCATCATCTTCCTACAAAGGAGATGAGAAACTACTCCAGAAGCCTTAGGCATCATAGAAGTCAAGAGTGTGGGAACTAGGCTGACCTAAGCTGTATTTCTACACGATATACACATGTACAATATACAGTGTCAAAGCTGTACAGTTTCAGATTGGCTTTACTTATATTTTTGCACATTTTCTTTTTTCTAAAATAAAAATATAGCAAGGAAGTCTATTTACAAACCAGGAAGCTGCTTCAGAAACAGCATGACTTAAGATATAAAGTGAAATCTCAGTACAATGAAAGTGCAGGTCATGTTTGCAGAGTCTGTCGCGATCCCATTTCCTACACGCACAGTTTGAAGGACACTAGTTTTAAACAGCTACTGTTCTCTACATCAGGGGGTTCACTCATCATAATGCAACGACAGCAAGAATTTGTCCACATCCATTCCTGCTGGAAATGAACTAGGTAGCTTCTTTTTCTGTGAAGACAAAAACAAGAGAGAAGGAAAAACAATGAACTCTAGGCTAGATAATTTTCTTAGCAGATCACCTAAAACATTATATAGAGTTCTTTACTATTAAACTGCATCATTTTTGATTCTGTCATAATTTTATTTCTACAGGGAAAGACAGGTTTTATCAACCCAATGTTAAAATACACTTTAATTGTAATTAAATATTAGTTTAGGCAAAAGGCAGGAAACAAATCTCGAGTATGTTATGTGAATGTCAGACGAGAACACGCTTCCTTTAAGGTGGTCATGTTTGTAAAACCACAGGCCTTAGAAAGTATATTGTTTTATTATACTAATTTTGTATGTGTGCAATACATTTGTACACACATATACACAGACGAGTACACAAGTCAGAGGACTGTTTTGGGGAGCTTTTCTGCTTCTACCATGTGGTTTCTAGGGATCAAACTCCATAATCATCAGTCTTGAGAACAAGTACCTTTACCACCTGGCCCCTTTGCTAACACACAAAGATTACCACTCACTCACCAAGTTCCTACCATTAACTAGAGATACTTTTTGAAGTAGTAGACTATATAGCAGACTATAAAACCACAGAGTAAGATGTATGATTTTATGGGAAATGATGAGGCACAGAATCATGGACAGTCACAGGGATAACAAGCAGTTGAAACAGAGGTCAAACTCAGAGTTGCAGGGCACAAAACCTAGATATCCTTTCCCCACCTATTATATTTCCTCTATGGTCCTCACATATTTTCGATTCAGTCTACTCAGTAAAACAAATTTTAGATATATGCATTTATCATTGCTACTACCCTTGCACTGCCTTACTAAAGACAATCATGGTAAGAAAAAACACGGGGACATGAATTTTTCTTAAAGACCATGGAAGAGAGGGGAAACAAGTAGAAAACTCCAAGTCAAAGAAAGTAAGGTAGTGTTTTACTGGGTAATTCATGTAATGGTAGTTTCCCATTCTTTCACATTTTATGTGTTCCCATGAAAAATCCTGGGTGATAGATATCAGGATAGAAACATTCACTTTTCCTAAGAATGATATCATCATGACTGGGAAACACTACTAAGTGTATGGTCCTGAGGGTACATTTGGTCAGGTAGCTGTAGCAAAACAGTACTAAGTTCTTTCTCTATCTAATGTGAACACTGAAGGAAGGGACAGAAGTGGAACTGGAATGAAAAACTTTTAAACTTGCCTTGATTTTCTTCTTTTTCATTGGTACTGATGAATTTGCAAGATTTTTAGTAGAAGTACGGGAGTTTCGCTCCCGCTCATCTAATTCTTCAATTTTCCGCTTTTTTGTAGTGCTCCTTGAAGATGTTCTAAATTGCTGTGTGTTATCTTTCAGAGGAGTTGCTGTCGTCCTAGCGATTGCTGCTCTAGAGAGAATCATAAGCGTATGAGCAGCCATGCTCACACTATTTTCACTGCCTGTTTCACTGGCTGGGCTGCAGGCAGGCAAGTCTGCAGTAACAGGAGGGACCATTATTCTGGGCATGCTGCCATCTTCACCAAAGCGCCTACTAGAGGGTGCCTTCATACTGTCGGCAGGTTCTTCTTTATGCTTTTCCCCTGCTCCTGAGCCAGGTGTCCGGGGTACTGGCAAATCAGTATCAGCAATCCTATTTGCTGGGCTGTGCAGTGGAACATCCTGCAATATTTCTGCACCAACTAAAGAATTGGTAGATTTACTTTGCTCTTGTTTTAGGTCTTTCACAGTTCCACCTATAGAAGTAGCATTTTTATTGTTTGAGGATGTGGCTTGTTTTTTGGTCAACTCCTGCAGGGAAGCTATAGCTTTTTCATTCCGCAAGCTCCCATTCTGTTGCCCAACAGGCAGTTTTGAAGAGTCTGGACTCTTTTGTCTTTCCCCATCACTGCACAACTCGTTTTCCTTGTTAGCTGTTGCTTTATGGAAAGACTCAAGGGCTACTTCTGTGGGGAAAACTTTCTTTTCAGATTGAATTTCTTTCACAGTGGTGTGTCGGCTAAAGGCAGCTTCTGATTTAGACAAAACCTTGGGCACAGTTCTCTCCCTCTCTCTTTTAACGGCACTGTTAGAGGGTGGTTTTAAGGTGGAGGGGACGATGGCTGAGTCAGTAGGAGGAAAGGACGTGTCCTTCTTTTCTTTGTTTTGGGAGGTCATCTTATTCTGTGGCCTCTGCGTATTTGTCACAGAAGAAACAGTGCTATCGAAACAGAGCACACGCCTATGACTTTCAAATGGCTTGCTGGCAGGAGCTATCCTCTCTGCTGAGAGAGGAATTGTGACCTCTTCTAATTTTTTCCCAAGTTCAGGGGCTATATTCTTATCAGAAGCTTCAGTTCTACTGAAATGAAAGTATAACATCTCATTTTTAGTAATATGAAATTTGTCATTTGAGCATTTTAATAATCTACAGTATAAATTATTTTATCCTTACCTTTGCATATGACATGCTCCTGAAAGACTGGACAAATCTGTCAAATTATTTACTTGTTTTCCTGGAATCATAAGTTAATTCATTAGAAAAGAAAAATATTTGTGAAAGAATATATATACTCCTCTGAAAAAAAATGAGCCAGATGATGTTACATGAGAAAAAATTTAAATGACTGCTAATTTGCAAATAAAACATTTTCATAGATATATTATTCTTTTTATTTTTAATTTTATTCATTTATTCATTGATTTATTTGGTCGTTTGGTTTTTCGAGATAGATGCTCTCTGTATAACAGTCCTGACAGTCCAGGAACTCTCTGTACACCAGGCTGACCTTGAACTCATTGATATCCGCCCACCTCTGCTTCCTGAGTGCTGGGATTAAAGATATGCACCACCACCACCTGGCTATACTATTTTTTTTAAATATTTAAATTTTCTATAGCATATTCACTCATTTCATAAAGAAAATCTAGATACAGACCAAATGACTGAATTTCAGGCCAACACAAATCCAGCCTTCAAGAACTACAGCTTTTAATGGCACTTACTACACCAGTTCGTCTGAGTGAATTGATCCCATTGATAACAATACCTGCACATAGCTTGGTTCCTTACAGAAAAATGGAGCTGTACTTGCACAGAACTTAAGCAAATCCTTTAATCATCTCTAGGTTACTCATATGAAATATCATGTTAGTAGCTAATACTGTATTGTTCAGGGAAAAATGATGAGAAAAGTCTCTTCAGCACAAATGCAGTTACAACTCTCCAAAATTCTGCCTGTGGTTGGCTGAACCTGCAAATGTCAAAGAAACTGAGAAAAGAAGTCAACTGTACTTAGATCAAGAGAGCTTAAGTGTAAGAAAGCATCTTGAGAGAAGGAGCTATAATAAACTAGAAGTAGTGAGAAAGCAGGAAGTCAAAGTAATAAAATCACCAATGGAGGAGGAATAAAAAGGAAGAGTTACATGAAATAAGACTAGACAGACTTTTCTCCATAAAGAAGCCAGCTGGTATACCCAGCCACACCACACTGTTATGCTGAGTTGGGTCCAGGAAAGTGATATCAAACAACTCTGAAAACCAGATGCTACAGGAACCAGGCAGAGACAGTACCAACTGGAGGCTGAATTTAATGGAGCTGGAGAAGAGAGTGGAGCAACAGGCCACATATAAGGTACCAGAAAAGGGCACAAGGCCCTCAACAGGCCACATATAAGGTACCAGAAAAGGGCACAAGGCCCTTACCATTTCCTCATGCCTGCCACTACCCACATGAGCAGATCCTCAGACTGCAGGAAAAGCAGCAGAATGGTGAACATGTCACAACATCCTGATGGGACTAACAGACTTGAAACAGCAGAATGGGGATCAAAACAGAGGTGCAGTAAGGGGTCTTAATCTAATTCTCAACAGCCCCCACCCTGGCAAGAACAGGAAGAAGAAGCATGGATAGTTTGGCAAACCTGCTCCCTAAAGTAACCAGAAGGCTCTCCCCAACCAGGAAGAAATACAAACTGAAAACATCCTTCTATAGCCGGGCGATGGTGGCGCACGCCTTTAATCCCAGCACTCGGGAGGCAGAGGCAGGCGGATCTCTGTGAGTTCGAGGCCAGCCTGGTCTACAGAGCAAGTTCCAGGACAGGCTCCAAAGCCACAGAGAAACCCTGTCTCGAAAAACCAAAAAAAAAACAAAAACAAAAAAAACCTTCTATCAATTTTAGTTTGTATTTTAATCTTTGCCCTAAATGTTTTAATTTCTTTTTTGTTATTATTAATTTTTAGTATTTATACTTCTGTTACTTTTGGGAGGTCAGGTGAAACTTAAAGTTTTATATTTGCCCATCTGCCTGGAAGAGATTCAGATCCCCAGAGTTACCTGGAAAGGATTCCAGCCAGCTGTGTTGCCTATAGATTGTACAGTACACTCCAGGTTTCTACATCTATTAGGGGGTGCAGAGTGGCCAGGTTCCTAGATTTTGTAAGCTGTCACCCAGGCTTTTGTGGGCTTTGGTGATACAGCTTGAGTCTGAGTCATTTTTGCTGTTAGTAACCCCTCACTCAAGTTCCTGTAAGTAAATCCAAAAGAGCTCATTGGTTCACCAAGTTAGATTCTGATCTATGGTCTGTTTCCTGGTTCTTCATCTGGGGCGAGGAGATGTTTGTTCACATCTCTCCAAGAACAGTGTCACCGAACGATGATGCATCTGAAGGTTCCAGCAAACAAACAAACTCAAATGTGGAAAGCAGATGGTAAGGAATGATAAAGATCAGGGCAGAAACAGGTACTAAAATAAATACAGAATGAATCTCACAAAGAGCTGATTCTCTGTAAAGATTAACAAGACTGAAAAGTTCCTAGGCCAAACTAACCAAAAACAAACAACTGAGGTGGGAGGGACGGGACAGGGAGTTCCAAGTTAATAACACTGGCAGTAAAAAGACAGACATTACAACACGCTCCAATGAAATCCAGAATATTCTTAGGGAATGCTCAGGGAGCAATTCCTTCACTTCCTTTCCCTTCTCAAGAAGGATCTCGCTAACTTGTTCCACCTGGTCTAGTCTCTTGTTTCAGTCTCCCATGTGCGGGTTATAGTTTGCCACCAGCCTAGGCCAGGAGCTTCAGTTTTATCCTGTGACCAACTGGGAGTTACTGAAATTGTTTAGGTAGGAAGTCACATATTCTAATATGTATGGGGCAGGAGTGTTACTCAACTAAGAAATATAGGATGAACAAGAAAATTGAGGATCTTAAAAACAAAACAAAACAGGGTAGAACACTATTGATGTGACAGAAAGTTATGACTATTTGAACTAAGGGAAATGTGTGTTAAAGAGTAACTCAGTTTTTTGACACATGTAAAGAGATGGTAGGACCACTTGCAAAAGCAGGGAACAAGAGAAGGTGTTACATTTATTTTGTTAAACACTTCAAAATTGTTTGAAAAAAAAAAAAGGGAATTATGATTTTAGGCAGCTCCAAAGAACATACTGAGAAACAATGGATAAAACCTAAAGCCTTCAGCAAAGCAAAGGGATTTACCAGAATCAAAGCTGTCCAATCAAAAACTGCTTGCTTGAAGGGAAAGAGAACTGCTTGTTAGGGATGTACAAGGTATTCAAGAAAACATTCTCTGGGTATCTAATTTCAGCACTTGGGAGGCAGAGGCAGGCAGATATCTGAGTTCAGCCAGAGCTACACAGAGAAACCCAATCTTGAAAAAACAAAAAAGAAAACATTCAGTTGCGGCTTCACAAACACAACGTTCAAGCTCTTTGAACAAGTACCTATAATAGGCTTGTTTCTGAGTCCCTGAGCCTTCTGAGATTTTTGAGGAATGGGGAACTGAGTAATACTTCTGTTACAAACAGGTGCTGCTAAAGGCATATGAAGGACCTAGAAGGAAACACACAGAAAAAAATTAACTAAGCAGTTGCTGGAATGCTTCCCCACACTACTCTTAGTTCATAAACATACCTGCTGAGGAGGAGTAGAGAATGTATTTCCATTCTGTCCAACTACAGACACAGGTATCATTCCCACCATTCCTTGAAGCACAGGCTGTACTGGAGAAGCAATTATGATAGCAGAGCCTAAAAAGCAATTTTCATTAAAATCAGGTTTACTTCCATAAGTCTTCTGACAACAATAAATGCCAAAGAAATTAGTATTTTGAAGCAAATTCTATCACCAAATCTTCTTTCCTAACAATCTCTGCACCAGCTCCAGCCTCCAGGTTCCTGCCCTCACTGATGAACTGCTGTACAGAACTGTGAAATAAATCCTTTCCTCCCCAAGTTTCTTTTGGTCATGGTGTTTCATCACATCACTAACACTAACTAAAACAGAAGTTGGTACTACGAGTGGAGTATTACTGTCAGACCTAACCACGTTCTGGGGAGGACCGCGGAAGGACTTTGGAACTTTGGGCTAGATATTAAGAGTTCAGTGAGCCGGGCGGTGGTGGCGCACGCCTTTAATCCCAGCACTTGGGAGGCAGAGGCCAGCCTGGTCTACAGAGCTAGTTCCAGGACAGGAACCAAAAGCTACGGAGAAACCCTGTCTCGAAAAAATCCAAAAAAAAAAAAAAAAGAGTTCAGTGAGCGGTTCTTTAGGAGCTTGGAAGAATGTTAAGAACAGTGCAGATGATGAAGGCCTGAATTGTTAAGTTTCAGAGGGAAGCAAACACTGTATTGGGCCTTGTGTGTGAAGAATCTGTAGTGTCTGGTCACCTGGAGTTGAAGAATTGGCTGTGATAAGCAAGAGCCCAGAAGTACTCAAATAAAACCTTTGCTCTGCTGGGATAGTTGGTGCTGAAGAACCAGTTGTGAATAAGAGACTAGCATCACTGAGGTGAAGTCTTCTGGGAAGTACTTCCTTGGGGTAAGCACACAGAAGCTGTGTTCCAGAAGCAGCCAAGGTTGTACTTCATACTGGTAGCCAATCTTGGTAGTGTAAGTAAGGGTCACCCTGGCAGTACTGATTTTGAAGGCATCAAGGGGTCATGGAGAGCAGCTGAGGCTTGGCACTGTGTGGCAGGGACCCCGCACTATGGGATGACCACCAAGAACAGTAGCAGGTGGTGGAGTGGAGCCATCCGTAGCCTAGACAACGAGCTGTGTGTGCTGCAGAGGGCAGAGTCTGAGAAGTGACCCCAGTTCTTTGTGTTACTCTGGAGGAGCCCAGAAGATGAGTGAATCTCACACATCAGACAGTGAATGATTTATATTGTTGAGTTTGGTTTTGCTTTGTCCAGATTGTGACTGTGCCCTTGTTCTTCCCTCCTTAAGTAACTATTTTTGGTTTGATAAGAGCACAGTTGAAAGACTCTGAATTTTAAAAGAGATTGCCTCTTTTGAAGACAGATTTTTTTTTTTTTTAAAAAAAATGTTATCCTTTGCCTGCACATATGCTTGTTTAAGGGTGCCAAACCCCTGGAGTTACAGACAGGTGTGAGCTGCCATGTGGGTGCTGGGAATTACACCTGGATCCTTTGGAAGAAGAGCTAGTGCTCTTAACCACTGAGACATTTCTCCAACCACAAGAGAATGAATTTTTAAAGATCATGGGACTTTATAATTTAAAATTTGGAATGTTTATACTTCAATGTTGATACTGATGTGTGATCTCTGAGAAGAAAAAGAAAAGTTGTGGCTTAACAGTAATGTGTTTGTGTGTCAAGATGACAAGGCATCAACTGTGGTGGCTAGTTTTATGTCAACTTGATACAAGCTAGAGTTACCTGAAAGGAGGGAACCTCAACTGAGAAATGCCTCTCTAAGACTGGGTTGTAGGCAAGCCTGTAGGGCATTTTCTTAGTAATTGACACAGGAGGGCCCAACCTATCGTTGGGTGGTGCCATTCCCAATCTATCGATCCAGGTTTTATTTATAAAAAAAAAAAAAAAAAAAAAAAAAAAAAACGGACTGAGCAAGTCATGAGCAAGAGTGGGAGGAACCGGTAAGCAGCAGCCCTCTATGTCCTCAGGACTGCTCTGCATCTATTCCTGACTCCACTTCTTGAGTTCCTGCCCTCACCTCTTTCAATGATTAACTTTTCCTATGGCATAATGAGTGAAATAACCCTTCCCCTACCATAACTGTTAATGATAATGGTGTTTACATCACAACAGTAACCCTAATTAAGACAATGATTAAGTACAGTAATAAAGTTGAGAAATGAAGAAAAAGCAACTTGGCGATATTATCCTAAGCTCGAGACTAGACTATGGCTAGATGACCCATCACATACTGATTCTTCTAACGAAGAAGACTGAAACTAATTAGACACTAGTAGTCAACGTCTCATGTTTGAACTTTGTATCAGAAAACTTGGATTCCAAGTGAGGATTTACAGCCTTTAACTATTTTTTATCTTAATGGTATTGACCAAAAACAATACTTTTGTGACCAGATTAAACTACCAAGGGAAAATTATAGTGCATACATGGTCCTTAGGAGTCAGCCACAAGAAAAGCTTAGTTATTTAGTCCTGGTGTGAATGTACCTTTTCCTAATACACTAACTATCCCTGTCAGATTCATCTTATTGTCACACAAACCTGCATCCACGAATACTTATTCTACTCCCCTTGGCTTCAAATCTTACCTCATTTCTCTAAGCTTTAACTCAAGCTTCATATTATGCAACAGTTCTGGCCTCTTCTTTACCTCATTTGAAATAGTTCTTAAAATAGATTCACCAAATTTAATAGTTAATAATAATTAAATAATCTATAAATCAGTACACATGGGGATATAGGAGAACATGTGTAAATTCTTATCTCTAAAAAACATAAATCCCAGCACTAGGGAGGCAGAGGCAGGCGGATCTCTGTGAGTTCGAGACCAGCCTGGTCTACAAGAGCTAGTTCCAGGACAGGCTCCAAAACCACAGAGAAACCCTGTATCGAAAAACAAAAACAAAAAAAAAAACAAAACAAACAAAACAAAACAAAAAAAAACAAACAAAAAAAAACATAAACCAATAGATATGATAAGCTTGTCAATTACTAACTGTATGTAAAGCAGCATACAATGAAGACAAGAGCCCCGTGGAGCCTCTAAAGAATCATTTCTAAATAGCAACAGAATGTGAGAAATGACAAAGAGTTTTAGTAGAATTCAGGTTTTCTTGAAAGTCTCTCTAAAAGACAAATTCCTTAAAAACTTACTATAGGGTCAGGTGGTGGCAGCACACGCCTGTAATCCCAGCACTTGGGAGGCAGAGTCAAGTGGGTCTATAGAATGAGTTGCAAAACAGCCAGGGCTATACCAAGAAACCCTGTCTCAAAACTCCCCTACCCCCCAGGAAAACAAACAAACAAACAAACAAACAAAAAACTATGACTATAATAAGAATAAAGAAATATCCTGCTACATTGAGTTAAAATATTTTTACAGTCATGAAATGAATTATGTTCTTTTCTTTTTCACAGCTTAGTGCTGTAGACGAAAAACTATGGCAGAAAAAAATTAAAGCTATAGCCTACCAGATTTAAACAAAACCTGGCTGAATTAGGTAGGAAGAAGCATAAGCAATTATTTGTATGATATTTTGTCATGTGAATTATCTATATTATCTCCTTGTCAGTGACTTCACACAAGAAAATTAAGATTGCAATCCAGAGAAGCTCCAAAATGTGTGCACACACATATAAATTACACATACATACACGTATCACTTTTCATTCAGTGTTGGAGATACAGTCCACAGTCTTGCACATGCTATACAAGTGCTTTTCCACCACTATATCCCCAGCTCACCTCCAATATGCTCTTAGAGTTACCTTGTGAAAAGTTTGGTGACACAGCTTGGTTGACAGCAAATACACTGTTAGACTTTGGTGGTGTCTGTAACTGCTGTGGAGGAGGCTGTGCAGTCATAGGTGCAGAATTCCCAGGCAATACCACTACATTAGATTGACTGACAGTTGGTCCCAAGGCTGTTGGATCAGTCATACAGGTAGCTATCAAAATGTTACTTGAATTGCCAAAGGCTGTGCTTGTGGCAGGCATCAACTGTATGTATCCTCCGTCCTTAGGAATACACGGTGCAACACTGGTTGAAAAAGTAATGCCATCTTCACTCTGAGGATTGCTTACCACAGGTTCCTCAGGTTTCAGCACTACAAGGTTCTGCTCCATCGAGCCAGTATCCCCTACTTCCACAGATACAACAGCACTTGTAGTTTCTTCTGAAGACAGGCATGTAACAAATTCTGCATTTTTGGCAGGAGATTTAGAAGACAGAATTATCGTTGGCAAGTTTTCTCCACTGATACTAGATACAGCGCTGTTAAGCTCTGCATCTGAGGAAACAAATGGATCATCACTAATGATAATTTTGAGAGACACAATACTTGACGCATCCACCTCCACTGAGTCTTTGCTAGGCTTACCATCAGTACTTTGGGTCTCAGGAGACCCTCCCACTGAACCACCAGATTCTGAAGGAAGCGAATGATTATTTTTCACAGGATTATCCTCTCGGGGAACCAGTGCAACTTCTTCACAGCTGTTGTGTTCACCCAAAGAGAGAAAAATTGTATCTCCATCTTTCACAGAAGAGGAAAGCTCTTGGGAGTTCTTAGACTTAAGTGTCTCAGGCTTGTTTTCCATATGATTCAAGTCAACAGATGCTGAACCATTAGATAGCTGTTTATCTGAAGGGACTGATTCTTCAAGATGAATTTCTATTTGTTCAGATACATTTAAAGCTGAACTTTCAACAGTCCCAGGTGATGCTTTACTCTGCAGTGGAGAATTACCCTGGCAATCCGGTAGTGGCTGTGCTGCAACTGATGACACACTATTAGTTTCAATTTTACTGCTTTGAGTTTGACAAGAATCTAGTGACTCGGAACCATGGGAATTAGTTTTAACTTCTATTATATTGTTAGAATTTTCACAAAATTGACTTTTAGATGGCTTTCCAGTTAATGGAGTATCCTGGGACAAAAGCTGGGTATTTTTCCCAGAGAGAATTAAGTTTTCATCATTGGCTTCACTACCAAGGGACACAAATGAAGTCACTGGTATATCAGGCTGATCAGGCTGTATCTGAGGTTCATTCAGCATACTTGTAGACAAAGAATCCTTTTCAACCTCCACAGCCCTTTCAGTGTCAGTGGGCATCTGACTGGTGTATAACTCAGAACAATGGTCATTACATTCAGTAGAGCCTCCTCTTTGGTTAAAGTCACTCAAATTAGACACAGACTCAAAGGTAATATCAAGGGCACACTTCTGTTCAGCAGGTACAGCTGTTTTAAAGACCTTTTTTTGAATGTTAGTGTTTATTTGGGAGAAATTTTCCTGGGATTCTTGTTGAAGAACATCGTGGCTATTGCCATTCTTCAAATCACTTAATAATACATCTTCATTTTGAAAGGATGTACAAAAGGGAGGCTGACCAGACTGCCCATCTGTAAAACACCAGTGTGATGGAAAGTTACGTTGAGTATGTTTAGCTTCTGAAAGCAGCCATTTTTCCTGTACAACCTACTTTGCCAAGAAAACACTAATCTTTGGCATAACAGTTAAGTTTAAGACTGATGCACAATTAACAAATGTCAGATTGTTTCCAAGTTTCTAGGAAAACAGACGCCAAAGAAGGAAAATGTACACAGGCTTAAGAACATCCAGTACTTACCAGAAGACAAAATGCCCTAATCTGGCTCTAAACAATAGTGGAAATAGTTGCTTCCCTATCTAGACTTTTTTTTCTTCTCGATGTTTTTTAGACAGGTCCCACTATGTAAGTAGCCCACACTGGCCCTGAACTTGCAGTGATTCTCTCACTTCAAGCCTCCTGAATGATGGGATTTTCAAATTTTGCCATGTCTACTTACTCTATTTGCCTGATTTATTTTTAATGGTAAAATGAGACCAAGATCATTTTGCTCAATTAACACGATTTCTGTGTACACTTTAACATTTAACATATTTACTGAGGACAACCATACACATTTTTCTAGAATGCAAATATGAACAGTTGACTCAATGATCTTATAGAGATTAAAATACCTAGGAAAAAACACAGAATAGAAAATTGTAATATAATATAGGAAAAAGGCCAAAAAGAAATTAAAAAAAAAATCTTTTTAAGAGGAAACAATGTAGCATCAATACAGTGAATTTTACAGAAGTAATAATTGAGATTATTTGAACAAATATGGAAAGAAATAGGGAAAAATCCAGAAAAATGTCTGTAACTATTATAACTGGTAAAATCATATAGTGTATAGAGCCCACTTAATTCTATATTGAGGGAGAGATTAGGGGAAATTTTATTAGGCCACACAAATACAGGACAAATTATATATTTTTTTTAAAAAAAAACAGTGCTAAAGATTAAATTGAGCACTAGGTTACATAAACACTCTTGCACAAGCTCCATTTTCAACCTGAAAGAGGTTTCTTAATGAATTTGTAAGACTTTCTGAGGACAGGATTACAAATTTTATTTTGCTTATGCTAAAGCTTCAGTGAAACAATCTTTTAGTTGTAAACAAACACACAAACAAATGCACAAATATAGTTCAGCCTAAGAAATGCAAAGTTGAGCTTTGTTATTAACAATGAACTCAATGAAAGATATTCTAAATAAGTTTTTGAGGACAAGATGTGAAAAAACTGGAAGCCATTACTCATTTCACTTAAAAACAGGTAAGGAACACGGTGGTGGCGGCACACACCATTAATTCCAGCACTCATGTGACAGAGACAGGTGGATCTCTGTGTTCAAGGCCAGTCTGGTTCTACAGAGAAAGTTCCAGGGTAGCCAGGGCGACACAGAGAAACCCTGTCACAAAAAAATCACCAATCAAGCCGGGCGGTGGTGGCGCACGCCTTTAATCCCAGCACTTGGGAGGCAGAGGCAGGCGGATCTCTGTGAGTTCGAGACCAGCCTGGTCTACAAGAGCTAGTTCCAGGACAGGCTCCAAAGCCACAGGGAAACCCTGTCTCGAAAAACAAAAAAAAAAACAACAACAACAAAAAAAAATCACCAATCAATCAAAACAGGTAAAGAAAAATGATGATCAAGCATAGCTTGTAGAGAGACTAAATAATATGGATGTGGCTGGTGCTGAAAAAGGCATAAAGTTTACCAAATTATGAAAAGTGAAGATGATGACTATCTGAAGAACAGAGACCCAGGGACTGAAAGGACTCTTTGTTGTGCTGGCAAAGACCCTTTTCTCACTTGAGAGGCAAGTTCTTGATTTGATTTCATAACAGAAAGCTAATACAATTTTATTATGTACTTCTATAAATTTGTGCTAAACTTGACAAAATTTCTTTAAAAAATATTCTATATTTTAAAATTTTAATACTGATTTACTCATGTTTTTCTTTAATTCACAAAGTGCTTCCTATGTATGGACTAACTATGCTATGTTGGTATTCCAAGAAAGACATAACTGAAAGGCTCCAAATAAAGACAGCAGGGATGCAGGATAACCTACAAACTTACAAATAACCAAATTCAAGACTATCAGCATATACTATATAATTTCCTTGAAATACTTATGACTGTCTGCTTAAGTCAGAGGACTGAAAAACTCTAATAGATCAGACATTAGAATTTGAGCCTTAATGAAACTGTTTCATTACAGACTTGTCCATTGGCTAATCTATTTATTATTAGATTGTGTGTCTACTGCTTTATGAAAAAAATGAGTATGGATTTCTGCCTCCCCCCCAAAAAAAAGAAAAAAATGAGTATGAAAAATTAATCTTTTAGCT
>NC_022012.1:47854673-47864476 GCF_000317375.1 Microtus ochrogaster | reverse complement strand
AAAAAAAAAAAAAAAATCTTTTAATCAAAGGATTTGGACAGGGAATTATAAGCATAAAACTGAACTACGTAGTAATTTGAATAACTTCTAATTTAAATAGTACTGCTTTTGAATTTTGAAATAATTTTAACATTTTAGTTGATCATTAACAAACAAAAAAATCTTACCAGATTCTTCTGTTTCAAAAGAACTTTTAATTGTTAGATTAGTTTCTTCAGTTAAGACTATATTAGGATTAGTTTCCATATGTTGACTACAAACACTTTGTGATATATTTTTATTATTCTTTGTTTTACCTGTTAAAAAGAGAATAGAGAAATAATTAAGTGACCATACTACAAAAAGCACGAATACTGCCATTCTTAAATAAATTATTCAAAGTTTTATTTCAGTCATACTTTTTTCTATTTTGAGACAGGGTCTCAGGTAGCTCAGGCTGACCTTGAACTTATTATTTAGCCAAAGCTGACTCTGAACTCCTGATTTTCCTATCCCTACCTCTGAATCCCTAAAGATTATTATAGCCATACCCTTAAGATTGTTAACATGCTGCTTTATACGCCACTTACAAATATGAATTCAAAGCTTTTCTCACCAAATTTTCATTATTTTTTTTTTCTATGCTGCCTTAGGCTGCTTTTGAAGTCTTTGGTTCAAGCAATCCTCTTGCCTCTCAGCCTTTTGAATACGGAGACAATGGGCACATGTCATGACACCTGACTACAACTGCTTGGTTTGTTTGTTTTGAGACAAATTTTCCCTATGTAACAGTCCTGGCTGTCCTAGAACTCACTCTGTAGACCAGGCTGGCCTCACACTCAGAGATCTACCTGCCTTGCCTTTGGAGTGCTGGGATTAAAGGCATACACCACCACTGTCCAGCTCAACTAGTGGCTCTTTTTTTGTATTTTAAAGATTTTTGTTTGTTTGTTTAACATGAGTGCTCTATCTGTATATATGACTTTATGCCAGAAGAGGGCATCAGATCCCACTAAAGATGGCTGTGAACCACCATGTGGTTGCTGGGAGTTTAATTTAGGACCTCTAGAAAAGCAGATCACGAGCCATCTCTCCATCCCAAACAGTGGCTCTAAATGTTAAACACTTATTTATTTATTTATTTATTTATTTATTTATTTATTTGGTTTTTTGAGACAGGGTTTCTCTGTAGCTTTAGAGCCTGTCCTGGAACTAGCTCTTGTAGACCAGGCTGGCCTCGAACTCACAGAGATCCGCCTGCCTCTGCCTCCCGAGTGCTGGGATTAAAGGCGTGCGCCACCACCGCCCGGCTTTGATAAACATTTATTAAGAGCTTCTGGAAGGTTCAAGAATCTGCACAGGTAACAAGTTCATAGAGAATGCTGATACGATGGCTGTTCTGACTTTAATGCTGAATACTTCACATTCTTTTAGGATCTCTCAATTATATTTACCTCTATTAGAATAGAGTCAGCATACCTCATGTTGACTGGTAAAAATACAAAACCAAATAAAACCAAAAACCCAATTCTCTGTTTTTATAATTGAACTTTCCTAAGTAAACATAAAGGTATACTCTTGCATCTCCATACATTACTTGCTGTAAAGAAACAGGAAGTTTTCAAAAGCCCTAGGTGATGTTACTTTATTCTGTGCTAGGTTATTCAAGATAGTGGAGAAAATTTTGTCTACTTGGTATAGTAAATGGTGTATTTACCATAGTCAAAGAGATCAAAGAGAGCCTGAAATGCTGGGTCTGATTCTGTTTGTTCCAATATATCTTGTATTGCTTCTTCAGACATGTGGATTTCACTCTGCAAAGTAAAAATAAAGTCATGAACAAGTAGAATTAATATAGCTTTAATACCAGAGATTATTACTCATGTTATTGTTATCTTTATATATGAGAATTTCCCTACAAGAAAATCCTTTTGATTTGAACAACAGGCCTATTTAAAAGAAAATAAGACTTCTGGGCTCGTGGATTAGAAACTGTAGTCGATGAGAAGAGTGAGGACCAGAAGGATCAGACTCTATCTTGAAAAGAATGGGTGGAAGGACAACAGGGTAACAGGATAGCTGTAAGGTGTGAATGGACAGATGGTGATACAGTATACAGGAATTAGGAAGCACATGCTCCAGTGGTGACTGGGAAAGGGAAAAGCACAGCCTCACTCAAAGAGAAAGCCATGTGGTAGGGTGAAAGAGAGATTGGCAGTCTTATATACCCACAAGACAAAACCCCAGTTCTCAACATCCTCAAATGCTATTGGGAGTGTTGCTGAGATAGTGAATCCTCACTGTTGCAGAATAGCAGTGGAGAAGGGGCCCATTTTGTTGCCTGCCCTGTCTTGGAGGGCTGTAAGTGGACACAATCTTGAGAGGGATTCTAATAAGATGAGACAACCTGAGATCTGAAAACAAGGGATGTTCAGAAGTCAGGGAACCTAGAATCAACTTCCCACATACCCAGGGTCAAACAGCTCAGGGAAGGAGATGTAGTGATAAAGAAGACAGATATGGAAATGAGGGAAAGAAAGAGTTCGGTCTGAGCATCGAAAAATATAACTGGCAATAGTCCCCTTCTCTGTGGCTAGGCAAGCCCATCATCACCTGATAGCTCAGAGACTGTTGCCTGAAGACAGTGGGTTGTCTAGAAACAACCATTCTGCTATGCAGTTCACTGGGTAAGAACTAAGAAGCCTGAAGCTTCAGCAAATTACTTCACGTCCATGGTCACATTGGCAGAATATTTAATGTCTATTGTTTTCAAAGTATGATCTTAGTGCGGTTTGCTTCCCTGACTCCAAAGACTCCACCGTAGGGTATATGAACTGATGAAGTGGGAAAATTTAGCCTACAGACTGAGGGAAGCTACTGAAGTAAAGACAGCTCTATTAGTTTAAGACATTTATCCAGTATGGATTAGGACTAGCCTAAATCATAGGAAACAGAAGTCTCCGAAGAGACTCCCACTCTGTACTTCTATCCCACAGATTAAATTGTATACTACCCTTAAAGAAGTTGCTACAATAATTCACCTCCACATCCTTCTGCTTCCTTTTTAAATAATACTTTCAGTAGTATTTTGACTATCTTGTCCTGGAACTCAATGTTTAAACCAGCCTGACCTTGAACACAGAGATCCTCCTACCTCTGCTTCCTGGGTGCTGGGAATAAAGGCATGTGCCACCAGGGCTGGCTTGATTTTTTTTTTTAAATCACAGTTCTTTCTTCTCCTTTTTAATAACTTTCTTTCCCATTCTTTTATTTAACCTTTCCTTCTCTCCTTTGCTCTAGTCTTCATTCCACTAGCTTATTATTGTCACATTTGTCTTTACTAATTTTTAACTTTGTAACACACCACATTAGTTTTGTCCATTTCTGTTCTATGGTCTTTATGATGTATGAGCTGGCTTTAGTTGAGGTGGATTTTTTTTTTGGTATTGTGTTTGATTTGGTGTTGTTGCTGTCATAGTATGGTTGCTCCCTTTGAGAGGTACTAGAGATGGAAGCCTTAAAAGTATGAACAGACACATAAAACCAACAAAGATGCTACCAGCAAGAGATAACCAACTTCTCAATTACTGAATATACAAAGATGCTACAAACTAGATGAATTATATGACACAAATTAAGCTAATCAGTGATTTTATAGAGAAAATAAATGAGATCTTCAACTCAGAAAGAAGCAGCTACGAAATTATGAATATTACCAACATACCACAAACAGTTCAGCAAGAGGGGAAAATCCCTCAGGTGTTGGAAGTGAAAGTTCATTAAACAACAGTGAGAATTCTACATCACCAACACAAGACTCAAACATGACAAAAATATTAGGGAAGAAAACTGGAATTAGGATTGAGAAATGCTACATTTAGGATCAGTTTGTTAGAAAGTACATGATGAATGAAAGTCATATTTAATATACTATTTCAGTAATCTTTAAATTACTTCTCAGTTCCTAGCAATGTATAGAAAAGACAAGACAGAGTGCTGCTGTTCATCAAATACAAAGATACCAATGTAGTGAATTTGCAAGTACTAAATACTAAAAAATCCATGAATAATTTTTTACAGGTATAATAAAGCTACACTGGTATCGATAAAGCAGATTAGCTATTAGAAGCATTAGAAAAAATTCTTACCATTTTTACTATTTAAATAAGTGAGTCTTTGAAATGTGTTCACTGCTCAAATATATTCAGAAACAGATTACATATGCAATAAAAATTTTATTTTAATTATTATAAGTTAGATTTTATACATATAATATTTGGCAATGATTTTAAAATAAAACCAAGATAACATTTAGTTCTAACTGTACAATCCTCCAAAACTCTCTCACCCACTCATATTCCTATACACATACACACATACACACACGCACACACACCTACACATACCGGAAGCACTAAGAGTTCATCAATTGAAGCTTCTGGCTCAGTAGGGTTGTTGTCCGTTTGCTTAGGTACTTGAGCAATACTATTATCACTGCAACACAGAAAGGAAAAGGATTAGTGCAGTTGGGTGATTGAGCAAAAATAACCAGAGCTTTGAATCATATAGCTCACCTAGTTAAAAACTTATTTATGTTTTCTGCTAGCTTTTCTTGAAGAGATTTGTTGCTTAATATCTTCTCTCTTGCATTTTCAATAACCATTTGCTGAAAAAGAAAATCAAGACTAGTAAAAGGCTAGGAAAAAATATTATATCATTGAAAACCAAATCAAACCAAAGCCAATGCTTTTTCATCCCAGCAACTTGGGAGACTGAGGTAGGATTAAAATTAGAGTCGGGAGTTTGAGTTCAATCTGAACAGCATAACAAGACCTTATCTCTAAATAAATAATGAAAAGGCAAAAATGTCACAAAAAACAGCAGTAGACAGTTATGATAAATGCAAGTAGAAATCCAAGTTCTGATGCCTCCCTCTACATTTCGTCCTGAACAATGTTTTGCAATTCAGAAGTGTAGTCACAGATCTTTCCCCACCTTGGCCTTTAGTACATCTAAAACACAGTTCTACACATTATTTTGTCACACAATGCCTTTCATTATCTGATCCTGGTAAAATGCTCAATTAAATCAAAGAATCCGGTAATCACAAAGAATTTTTACTTGGTGCATTTGGCATGTGTGTGTTCTCTAAGTATAACTTTACAGTTACAATTCTCTATTCAATATGCAATTCTGTTCTCAGATTCATACCAAAGTTCATAAGCACACATAACTATTTAGATATACATCAGTGTTTTTAAATTTCAGACTATTTCAAGCTGCAAACTTTGGGAAGGTCACTTACTTTTTCCACTGCAAATGCATTTGGATCTTGTAAATTCCTTATTGAAGAATGAGGTCCAGACGATGTGAAACTCTTCCTTTGTGATTCACTGAAATACATTTTAAGAGCTTATCTTTTACTATTATATTTAACAGACCACATATATACATCTTGAGTTCATATTTTTTTCTTCCCATAAAAACAAAGTTAGAAGAACAGAGAAAGCATTACCAGACATAGATTCAAATGTAGTGGACTCGAGCTCTAATAAACAACGACAAACTACAAAGATGAAAACAAACAAACAAACAAACAAACAAAAACAAAACTTAAACAAAATTAGCTATGTGGTCTCAAGTCTATGAACTCTTGTTACTTTTATCCTCCTCTTCCTTTGGTACTGCTGGAGATTTAACCTAGGGCTCACACATGCTAATCACATGTTCTACCACTGAGCTACAAACCCAGCTCCATTACCTACCTTATGATAGAATGAGATCAGCTGTATTAGGTTTATAGAAAAAGTTAATTATTCATGAACTTTTATAATAAAATGGTCAGTTTCTGAAAATATTTTACTATTTTATGCAGTTAAATCAGAAGGCTTGTAATAAAGGAGACTTTTAATTAAAGGAAGCTTGTAATAGTCAAGTCTTAAATTAGAGAGTGCTCACAGTGAAAACTCTTAATTAAAACCAAAAACCAAAACTAAAATAAAATAAAAAAAAAAAATCAAAAAACCAAAAACCCCAAACCTACTGGTTGACAGATGATCAAATAGATAAAAATCACTTATAGGGGCTGGAGAAATGGATCAGTGGTTAGAAACACACTAGCTATTAAAAAATATCCACATGGTTGCTCACAACTGTCTGTAATTCCAGTTCCAGGGGATCTGAAACCTTCATAGACATACATGCAGGCAAAATACTAGAGCACATAAATTAAAAATAAATAAAGTCATTAAAAAAATTAGAGCTCTGATCTCTTGCCCTGGCCAGCGGCAGTACACACCTTTAATCCCACCACTTGAGTTTCAGAATTAGGTGGATTTCTGTGAGTTCAAAGCCAGCCTGGTCTACAGAGTGAGTTCTAGAACAGCCAGTGCTACACAGAGAAACCCTGTCTAAAACCAAAACAAAACTCCAAGGGAAAAAAAAAGCAATCACACAAACAAAAACACCACTCTGATCTCTCATATTTTGTTTTTAAGAAATACAAGCTGAAGTCGAACAAGAAAATTTTTTTCTGGAAAAGACACCTTAAAACATGCTGGTATGATTCAACTTCATGTGTTCTTGTGGACCATAAAACTAACACTACTTACATTCATTTAAGAGAACACTATAAATGAGAAAGATCATCTGAAAGACACACATTACTCTGCACATCACTACAGAAAGTGAGTGAACAGTAAGATACACCGTTGATTAAAACACAACTCGAATTCAGTGAAGTCAGAATACTGGAAAAGCCATTTATGGAATGAATAATAGTCCCAAGAACTTAATCTAGTCTTTTTACTTTACTCACAATGTAAATATTCACTAAACTCTATTTTGTCCATCTTAAATGGCTTGGGGCAACATGTCAAGCAAGTATAAGAAGTAATTACCTTTTACGCCTACCAGGAGACATTAAACTGGTATTAGTTTTCCTTTCCTGAGGACCAGGTATGATATTTAAAGACTCTGCAGCTGTATTTTAAGAAAACACAATAAGTCAAAGAAACACACATAAACTTGTAATGACATCAGAAACATTAGAGACTAATTATTATTCTATACTAAAGTCCAGTAAACATTCACTGAGTAACACTATGAGCAAGGCATGGTACAAGATAATAAGAGCTATGCAATACAGTACCTATACCTTTAAGGTTTTACACTTAATACAAAAGAAATATAAAAAAGAAAATAAGTATAAAAGAAGTATCAGCTGAATGCTCCTAGTGTAGAACAGGATTTGAAGAAAGACAAATGAACAGTCTTTTTGGTTTTTTTTTTTTTTGGACAGGGTTTCCGTGTGTTGCCCGACTGATCTGCTTGTCTCTGACTCTCCAGTGTAATCTTAAAGGGCAGTAATAAAACTCCTCCTTAGAACAGAGACATGAGTTCTGAATTCAAATCTCAAAGCACATATTAACTAGCTTCCCACTTCTTACTATTCTGTATAAGTATGTATATAACAAGAATTATATTAGAACTTCATTTCTAACTTTATATCTAGCTTCAATACTCAGTTGGAAATATACAAAACAGTCAACACATAAAGACGGTCATATATTGGGAAGACGTTCCAGGAGGACAGACTGGTAAAATATAATGTATATTGTTTAAAAACACAATCAGGTCTTTCTTATTATTACCCCAAATTAAGAATTAGATGAATTCAAGGATGGACTTCAGTTTGATTAGAATAGGGAAGAACTGTAGCCAAGATGACTCCCAGATTTTAAGTCAAGATTTTTTTATTTGAAGGCACATAGCAGAGGATAATCTTGACTTTCTGATCACCCTTAGTGCTGAGATTACAGGTGAGCCAATTTTTATGCTGTTTCATAGTTACATTCTTGCTGCTGAACTACTTGAAGTCTGCTCCTTTTATAAGTTCTCTCATCTCTCTCTTGGGTCATGATTATGTATTATAAATGGAAGACATTGTACAGAACTTAAAGAATAAAACTTAAACTTACTAGTTACAGTATTTTGTGACTGTGACTGGTTGACTACTACAATATTTGATCTCATTGGAGTTGAAATTTGACCAGTTGGTTTAACAGCTTGTGTGGCTACCAAAGAAGAAGTGGTAAATTGTCCTGAACCATAAGGTAAAACGAGTAACTCTGAATTGACGGGAGCTGCCTGAGATGCAAGCCACCTCTGTCGCTTGATTTCTGCAATTCCGTTTCTTGTTCGGGCTGAAACACATGGGCATTACAAAATTAACTCATTATCAAGAGGCATTTCAGAATCTGACCAAGATTCTATATATTGTATGGCCTATACACTATATAGACTAAAAGACAGCCTTGAAAACATAATATAGCTTTATGCAACAACTTCATGTAAAACAAACTAAAATAAATACATTGTACTTCACAAATCCCAAACTACACCTGTTCTTCAATAATTCATATTGATGTTTCCCCAAATTTAAGATATTAAAAATTATGGATTAAGAATGCTAGTACTTAACAGTCAGCTAGTAAAACTAGAATATATTTTATATGAATATACACACACGAAAATGTATATTTACGTATGTGCATACATATATGGTTTTAATTGTTTTAAATTGCTAGGGATCAACCTCAGGACCTTGTGTATGCACTACCAGTTACCTATACCTCAAGTCCCCTCAACTATGATACATGAAAATGTCTAATGATTGTACTTAAAAAAAAGCAATTAAAAAAGTATAGATCTAGCACAAATGTGCTGTTAGTTAAAACGATCATGAGAAAGAGTGTGATTGCTTAAAGTTAAATACCAACCTCTCTGATGAGCGGCAAACCCTGGAGAACTTTGCATGTTCCTAACAAATAAAACAAAGTAGTTATTCTTTAAGTATTGTGTTTTAGATGATATATATCCTGGCTTAGTTATGGCTAGAGATAATGTAAATTACGAGTTAAAGGGTGATTGCCCTAAGATAAAGAGTCTACATGTGATTTGTTTTAGAAGAAAACCAGAAACATATAAACACCCATACAACATAATTTTGGTGATTAAACTTCTATTCAAATTGATAATTATGCACTGGAATGCTATGATATCAAGGTATAGTTTGATCTGACTTTAGGAACTTGATATATTTAAGCAAGCCACATATAAATAGTCATTCTCAATTCAATTTTGTGCCATGAGACTTTCCTATAAAGAAATCCTGATTCATATACATCAATACTTTATAATCTCAGTTCAAGACCTCTTGCTGTCACATTTATGACTATGAAATTATATTGATCCTCCATATACGTAGAAAAGTAAACATAAAAGTTCATAGTAGACAGTAATTATTTTTATATTTTTTAGCTGTATTCATTTTATGTATGAGTGCTGTATCTGCATGTACACTTGCATGCCAGAAGAGGGCATCATATCCCATTACGTTATGGTTGTGAACCACCACCATGTGGAACTGAACTCAAGACCTCTGGAAGAGCAATCAGTGCTCGTAATTGCTGAGTCATCTCACCAGGCACCGAAAGTAATTCTTATACTGTGAATTTTAATTACTCACTAACATTGGGTAAACACTCATAAGGACCGTGTTCTTATCCCATGAAATTTGTCAATTTTTATCAACAAGACCCACAAAACTTAAACTGAATAAAGATTTTTAATACATAAAACCTTGGAGAAAACCTGAACCTGTGTAAAAGAAATCTTATGTAATAGCTTACCAAAACAACTGCTCCTCTCCCCACCAAAAAACCCTCAAAACTAGCCAGGCGATGGTGGCGCACGCCTTTAATCCCAGCACTCAGGAGGCAGAGGCAGGCGGATCTCTGTGAGTTCGAGACCAGCCTGGTCTA
>NC_022012.1:47839426-47854573 GCF_000317375.1 Microtus ochrogaster | reverse complement strand
AAAAAAAAAAAAGGTTTTCTAAGATAAAACAATTGTTTCTAAGTTGCTATGCAAACCTGAAAAAAATGTCACTAAATTTCTATATATTGCAATTTCCTCATTTGTAAACAATCAGTTAAAGTATGCAACAACAACAAAAAAAGCAGGGCGGTGGTGGCCCACACCTTTAATCCCAGCACTTGGGAGGCAGAGGCAAGCAGATCTCTCTGAGTTCAAGGCCACCTGATCTATAGAGCTGGTTCCAGGACAGGCTCCAAGGCCACACAGAGAAACCCTGTCTCGAAAAGCCAAAATAAAAGCATGCAATTTGTTTCAAATTATTTCTATTAAAGACAAAGAACTTCTACCACCTTCTATGAAACCTTCGAAATTCTCAAGATGCTAGATGTGCATATTATAAAGATCTCAAGTAGTTCTGCAGCCGAAGTGCATGTACATTCCTCAGCACATTGTAATGAACATAGTACCTGATCTGAGAAAGGGTGTGGTCTAGCTTCTTCCACAGAGATGACATTATTGTTGGGACCTCATTTGATGTTTCTAAATTGTAAGAGGAAATAAGCTCAGTTGAAGAAAATTCATTTTTCAATTTGAACAAAAACATAGATTATAGCAGGAAAATAAAACAAAAACTTTTCTAAATTGTAAAAGTTCCACTGGCGATTGAAAAGTAAGCCTATTTGTAACAGTGTGAAAAGGGCCAACGAGGTGGCTTTATTTTCTTAAAACAGAGAATCAAATCCAATACTAGTAAAAAAGTGTGTCTAAAAAACTTAGAAGGCTAATAATTTTCTAACTTCTTTGTATCAGAAAAGGCAAACTATAATTGTCAGAAACATGATAGAAACTCCTATATGTACAAACTTAATTGATATCTTTATTAAAAACAGTTGTAAAAATTACTTCTTACTGGGTTAAAAATTAAATGAAATACAATATGAAGCACCTAACATGAAGCTTACATACCCAGGCATTAGTAAAGCAAGTTACTTTTCCTTTGGCTATTATATTACTTCATGAAAATTAATCTAACAATAATAGTTTTGATGATATGAACTATGAGAACAATGTCAAGAAAATAATCTCTAATTCCCTCTGGATTATGAGAAATTTAAACAATTATTTTATGTTCTGTTAACTCTGAGCCAATTTTCCAACTAAGTCCTGTGTCCAGTTTCATATTACACAGAAGATTAAATTGTCAGTTCAAAATATTTTAGCAAATATCAATGGTTGTTCATCATTATGATAAATAACCTAGAGTTCATTCAGCTTTATTTCATTTTAAAATGAGTTTTGGCTTATGCCTGTTAGTTAATATTTGGAGTTTTAGAATTTGTTTTACTCAATATAAGCAAAAATAAATTGTTTCCCAGTAAAATATATCTTATCAGAATAATATTAATTTTTTCAAAGCTTTTTATGAGACTATATCTTAAAACAATGACATCCAACTTCTTACCTTTTGCCTTCATGGCTACATATTCGTTCAAAATTGTTGTCAAGTTTTTTCCAAATAAGGACTGAAAAACAAAAGATCAAATATTACCAAACCATACAACTATCACTTTCCCATCATAAAAGCCAACGAAAGATGTAGACTGCAGAAATCCAGTAAGGAAAGGGTAGAGAAGCAGGCCACCAACATTCACTAAGGTATTTGTGACACATCTGACAGAAAACACGCTATCCGCCTGAACTGTGCCTACAGGAGTCCTTATGCGAAAAGCACGGTCATGAAAAGCAGTTTCCAGTCAGGAGGGAGATATGCTGTTTTACTGTTTTAAAGAAATAAGGTCCCAGGTCTAACCTGAAAGCCACGTAAACCATGTAAAACTGAACTTTTAAAAATAAGTGTATATGAAATACTCTTCCCGAGGAGCTCTTCATTTCTGTTAGCCTACCTACATGCCTTCCCTATGCTCACTACAATGCAAGAGTAGTCTGTTACAATAGTATGATCATATACTCTTGAGGTTATTAAAATAGCAAGGATTTTGGAACCAAGAATTCTGATTTCAAAAAACTTAATAGCATGTGTCAAATCCTTTAAAATCTACTGCAAACATATTGTACAATTATTTTAGATAATATTGAGGACGTATGTAATATACTGAGGAAGAGGTCTGACACAGACAATTAGGTCTCTTTTCCCTCCCAACTTTCAATACTAGATTTCTTTTTTTGAGGGGGGGGGGGCACAGGGAGTAACAGGGTCTTACCACAAAATCCAGGCTGGTCTTGGTTTCCTGAATGCTGGGATTAAAGGAATATGGTACAGTTCTATATTCCTAAGTACTTGCTTGGGAGGGTAAAGTAGAAGGACTGTAAATTCAAGTTCTGTCTGAGCTACAGAGAAAGTTCAAGACCAATTCAGGTAAGTTAGGGAAAACCAAACTCAAAGTAAGAAGTAAAAATGAAGCTGGGATATAGCTCAGACAGAGAGTGCTTAACCAGCACTAAGCTTGAGAAGGCAGATTTGCCTAAGAAATCACTCTTTCATTCTTTGTAAAAATGAATTGAATTTTGGGCATGCAATTTTCTTTTCAAGACCTCAGTTCACTTATCTGGAGAGATGGTCCAGAGGGTCAGAGTGTACTACTACCCTTTCAGAGGACCAAGTTCAGTTCTCAGCACCCACACAGGACAACTTACAACTACCTGTGACTCCAGCTCCAGGGATCCGATTTTTCTTCTGGCCTCTGAGAGCACCTGCATACATGTGTACATATTCTCACAAAAACAGACAAATACACATAATCAAAAAAAATTAAAGAGCCATCAGACATGGGCGCTGGGTATGAAATGTGAGTGCTTTGGAGGAGCCACAGGTGCTTGAGCCGTCTCTCCTAGTGCTGCAACTCTTTCAAAATGTTCAAAACTGTTTGTGGTATTCTAATCATCTTTTTATGTAAAAATTAGAACAATCCAAATAATTCACTAAAAAGTCATCCTTAACATACAACTTCAAGTACCACGTGAAATCACGTAACTCTAGAATATTCCTTTTATATATAGATAGCTACAAAAGGAAGTGACGATATTTTTTTTAAATTTCTGGACAAGGTCTTGTTATATAGCTCAGGTTGGTCTAAAAGTAATGACAATTGTCCTGCATCAGTCTTCCAAAGTCTGCATTATAGATATCTACCACCTGACTAAATCTCTGTCTTCCATCTATGTGAATTAGGCAGTGATAAGTCATGTTGCTATGTGCCATAGCTCATTTGGCTGATGAATGACAAGGGTCTTGCCATGTTGTCTAGGTTGTCCCTAACCCCTGGGTTCAAGTGATCCTGTGATTATTAAGTTCCCAAGCAGATGGGACAACAGACACAGTGCCTCACATCATTAATAAGTTCATTTTAAGGCTCTGCTTTCCAGTCTTCTGTGTTGGTTAGTAATGAAATGTCCTATAAGGAATGAGTAACTCACCAGTAAGCAGGCTGGAATAAAACCTTCATCAGTACAGTGTTCTGCATATTCTTTTAAATTTGAGCTTTCCAAAATAAACGTCTGGCACGTAGATGTGAGGTTTTCTTGTTGTAAGTAACCTAAATGACGAAGAGAAGTTCAAATACTTCAGTAATTCTGTACTTTTGATAAGTGACTTTCAAAATGCTAGAGCATGTAGGAAAATTATTAGCATAGCCTCAGGTAAACACGCTGGTGTTTTACAACCTTTCACTAGGTTGGGTTGCAGTATGAAACAGGACAACTACAGTCACTGGCTCCTCCATAGGATCCAATTCTAGCTGCGCTTATAAAAAGATATTTGACAAACGACAATCGTTGCATAATACATTTAGAAAAACAACAACAAAAACAAGGAAATAGTAAGCAAGTACACTCCACTACTCCATGGCTTCGACAGTAACTAGGAAAGGGGATGATATATATCCATTTATTGGATTACTGAAACGCCATATTCTTTCAGTATCAATTACGTGTGTGTTTGACTATCTACTTCAAGATTGAACAAAGTGAACAGAGATCTTTGTACATTGTGTTAAAGGTCAGAAGAAAATTCTAATTTTCAATTTATAACCATTAAATTATATTAATATCAACAAGAACTTCAACTTTAACAAGTAAAGGCTAAGAGGTTGTTAACCACTTGGCTCTATAAAAAAAAAAAGAAGCTGGCTCCCCAAATCCAAACAAAAAAGAAAACTGTAACGGCAAAGGTTATAAAATGTTTAGAAAAACAAAAATAAATAACAAAATGATAAACTTTTGGTCTTGAATAGAACAATGATATCCTAGGTATAATATCTGAAACAAGAAATCAAAGAAAAAGATAAGCTGATTTTCAACATTTCAAATTTCTATGATACATACTAAGGATGCCATCAATCCAGTAAAATAAGTTTTAAAATGGAAGAAAAAATCTGCATATCATATATCTGGTAAATGCTAGAAAGCAAACTATATAATGAACTTGAAAGGGTCAATAATAAAAAGGTAATCTAATTAAGAAATAAGCAAAAGCTCTGCAAAGAGGGTAATACTACAAACTCCTGGAAAGGCATTCAACTTTACTAGTCATTAGGAAAATGTAAAAGGAAAACCATTATTCAGTTCATACAAACTGGGACAGAAGCCTTAAACCCTTTATGATCTGAATCACTCTTGAAACCATGTTAAAGGAATTCAGGCAAAAAACAAAACTAAACAAAAACCCACAAAAAAACCACAAATATTTCAACTATAGGTGATGTCCAGAAAAAGCAAATCCATACGTATAAAGAAGGTAACTGCTGGAGGCTGGGAAAGTTGAGAATGCTTATTATCATATATATTTCCTGTCGGAGATATACAAATGTTTTGGAATTAATGGTAGTATTGCTTATTAAAAATATTATATTCTCTCCAATATTTTATTTTGCGTTATTTACTGCCATGAAAAAAACCTAATTGTAAATTCAGCACATACTGTATGAAACTTTACTTGTTGCATCCTAATTTCATTTTAATTGTCTTACCATTCCATCTCTTCAAACAAATTAATCTTACAAAAGTTCCACAAATAACAATGCTCTTATTTTAAAGCCAAATGTATACTGTACTGTTTGTTTGGGCAGCTCATTTTGCCTTAGCCTAGGTAGTTTCAACTCATTCTTTGGTGTTTAATATAATTCAATTCTTCAGAAAACTAATTTTTCTATATACCGTATTCCCTTTGCTTATACTTGTAAGTCTTTTGTAATAATTCTAAGTAATCCCTTACATTGCTTATCCTAAGTGTATTTATCTGTGTTGGTAAAATACAGCAAGCAAAAAACATTTTTGTTTGCCTTAATAAATGACATCTAAAGTTTCTTCTTATTTTAAATTTTAAGAGTTTCTTCACTTGGAAATGTATATTTTTTTTCCTCGAGACAGGGTTTCTCTGTGTATCTGTGCTGTCCTGGAACTAGCTCTTGTAGACCAGGCTGACCTCAAACTCAAAGATATCTACCTGTCTCTGCCTTCCCTGAGTTTTGGGATTAAAGGAGTACATCACCACTGTCCAGTTGGAAATGTATTTTTTAACACAGTTTTAATTAAAAACAAAACAAACAAGGGCTGGTTCAGAGCACCTGCTGCCCTTCGCAAAGACTGGGTTTGGTTCTTTTTTTCCTTCTCTAATATTAATATTTATCTCATGTACATTGGTGTTTTGCCTGTATGTATGTCTGTCTGAGTGTTGAATCCTCAAGAAATGGAGTTACAGACAGCTGTGAGCTGCCACGTGGGTGCTGGGAATTGAACCCAGGACCCCAGGAAGAATAGCTAATGTTCTTAATTGCTGAGCCAATTCTCCAGCCCTGGCTTCAGTTTTTAGCACTCACATTGTAGTTTTTAACCATCTGTAACTCCAGTTCCAGGGGCTCCAACAAACACCCTATTCTGACCCCCTACATACAGCAGGCAAAACAGTAAAAAAAACAAAACAAAACAAAACAAAAACAATAAAAAAACCCAATCCTGATGAGATGGTCTATAAAACCATTTTATCACTTCCAACAAGGAAAGAGCAAGGAAAGAAAAGGTCATTTCATTTTAGGCCCTGCTCTGATCTGGGAATCAACTCACCACTTTCGTCTTGTAGTTAATAAATAGGTTTTCTTACTTCTAACTTATGCCTTAGATGAAGAAAAACAAACATACAAACATAGGGTATTTTTTTTTTGGAGCACAAGAAACATTTAGAAACAAACAAACAAAAAAAAACAAACAAAAAAACCCGAAGCCAAACAACAACAACCCCCTTTATTTCAGATATCCCTACTTTAAAATTGTTACTATTGAAGATCACATTTCAGATGTATTATGTTTTATCATTTTGGTTCCTAAGAACTCTTGAATCTAAGATAAAAACTACTGAGAAGGTTTCAATTTAGGAAGTAAAATTTTAGAGGTAGATGGCAGGGATGGTTGCAGAACAAAGCCATGTAACTAACACTATAAGCTTATAAATTACTAGAATGACCATTTTTGTTATGTGTTTCTTACCAAAAACACTGTTATCTACCAACACATCTACTTTAACAGGACACTGGAGAAATTACTAACTGTAGCTATTGGAAGAACTTTCTGATATTACATTTGACTCGAACCTTTAATACAAGTGTATTAGGAAAAAGGGAAAGAGGAATATATAATATTTGAAGCAAGTTTTTTTTCTGCTGTAGCCTAGCGACAATATTAAGAAGATGGGCCTGGGTTGAAAGACAAGTAGAATTAGCTCCACAGAGCACTTCCTATGGCATATTAGTAAAAGCCAAACTGATGAGCTAGAGGCAGTAAGCGACAGTTTACTGGAGTATCTTGGCCTCTCCAGTATTTTGAAAATTTCCATGAAGGCAATAAATAGCAGGCTATGGTTAAGCAGAAAGCAGGGAGATGAGTATTGTAAGCTGAAGAATTAGAGGAAAATGAACTAGTAAAGCAACTAAACAAGTCATTTTAAAGGTAATCTATCTTATAAGTGACAAAGGGCATAGGAAAACGTGAGATGGGGTTCAGAAAAAAAATGTTTTGGCGTTAAAGGGTTAAAAAACAGAGGAGTGAATGCTAAGGGAAGAAAAATTACCTTTTCCCTTATGCCCAGAAACTGGCAGCATTTGGAACATGTCAAAAAAACAACAACGACGACAAAAAAAAAAAAAAAATCACAAGGGACCAAAAGAGAGGGGCTAAATAAAGATGGTAAGGGGGCACAACAGAAGAATCACAATCAAGCAGTAAACCGTTGACATAAGTTTACATATGTAAAAGATAACTAAATCACAGAACTGAGAGTAGTGGGAAGATGTTTTATATACCAAGAGTTTCTCATTCTTAGAACATGTGTTTAGGACCTGAATGCCTCAGGAAGACTTGAAACAGGAGTAAACATGCATTGCAAGTGGAGTACACAGAAAGAAATCACGATTTCAAAACAGAAGGGAAGGAAGGTACCCTGGAATTGATGACACTGAAAAGAAAATCTGAATAATGAAGATGGTTTTAAGGTTGAAAAGCCAAGACTTGAGTTTCTAGCCACCAAGAGAAAAAATAGTCCCTAAATAGCTTGATAGGGGGGCAGAAGCACAATTACCCCAATTAGAAAAAATCTTGTTATTTCCTTAAGGTTTTCTCAACAGGCAGGACTTTCTGGGGGGAGGGGGAATGATACATTGACAGTATGTAAAGGCATTTCCTCCTTACAGCTGGGATGATTGTGGAAGGAGGCCCTAAGGGTATCTGGTTGGAGAGAAATCAGGATTGCTGCTAAACAGCTCATAAAACAGGAACACAGGAAAACCACTACAAATAATTATCCAATTCACAATGTTTATATATATATATTTTTGAGACAGGGTTTCTCTGTGTAGCCCCTCACTCTCCTGGAACTCAAATTCACAAAGATCTGCCTACCTCTGCCTTCCAAGTACTGGGATTAAAGGCATGGGCCACCATGATGGGAAGGCCAAAAAATCTTTTTTAAGACTATGATCACGGATTTCATTTGGATCACCAGACTTCTAAAAGACACAACAATTCTTACCCAAACAATGAACAGAGGGGGTAAAAAGGATATATTAGTACATACTTTTCATATATCCCTAATAAATTTAAAAATTACAAGATAGCTAACTTTCAAAGTTACAAATCTAACTACTCAATTCTGATGAAGTAGGGAAAAAAATGGACATTCAGAACGTTAAGTTTTAGTGTTTAAGGTTCTCTAAAAATGGGCAGTGGAACCATTTAAAGTCACTTAATATTTCCTGCTAAACGTGCTTATCAAGAACCCCAGGCAATTTTTATTTTATTTTTTTGAACAGGACTAGGCTAATGCAAATGTTAGTAACGGTTGTGAAAACTAGGGAAGGATTCACCAAACTTGTATCAATTTCTTCTAGAGATGTCGCAAATGATGTCTCAAAAAGTCACTGCCCAGTTTTGAGCCAAAGAGGCACTTGTTCCCAGCAGTACAATTCCTTTTATTCTTTCAGAGGGCAAACAACGAAAACTGTATTTCACACAGACAATCTACCCCGAGCACCCAGTGGTGTATACGAACGAGCCTTTTTCAAAAATGGAGGAAAAACTCGGGCTAGAGAACGTGTGCAACCAGAAGGCAGTCGTCCGATCCCCCGAAATATTTGCTGAAGAACATGAAAAACGGCCGTTCTAAAATATGCAACTGGCATTTCAAGCTCTCCGGAGGGAGAGCTTGTGTCCCGAATTCCTAGGGCTACCGTCGGATTCTGGATAAGGGCGTTGGGAAAGTCTTTCCACAAAGCTGGGCGGCCGGGGAAGCGCTTTTTTTTTTTTTTCCCTTTTCCTTTTTCGGCCCCAGCTGTGTCAAGGGGAAAGGATGAGGGCCAGCCAGCCCCGTCCATCACGTAGGCGACCCTCTTCCAGGGGTCCCATCGGGCCTGGCTCTGCCTCGGAATCCAGGCCCCAGGTGTTCCATGCCGAGCTTCTCTCCGGCTGCCACCTCGCCGCGCAGCTCGAGGAGGGGCATCCATGCACCCCGGGCTTCAGAGGAACCGGGCACCTCCGCCGGGCTGAACTCGGACCCGAGGGGGCGACCTCCCAAAGCTTCCCCACCCCAAGCAACTGTCCCTCCCGCCTCCGGTCTTTCTGTCCCCTCCACCCCGGTCCGATCATCCGCCCTCCGGGACCGGCACATACCCAACACCAGCCTGGCTACATCCGAGGGTAACAGCATGATCCGCGCTGCACAGGGAGCCGCCTGACGGGGCGAGAGTCAACTCAAAGCAAACACAGCGACAGCCCCGGCGCCGCCGCATCTCCCGGTTCCAGTGGCGGCACTGAACCCGCGGCAATTCGTCCCGCCTCTTTCGTGACACACCAACCAATCACTTCCGCGGGAGACAGAAAGGCGCCGAAATGAAACCCGCCTCCGTGCTCTGCCGAATTGTCGTCATTTCCGTCCCCGGAGGGGCGGGGCTAGCGAGGACCCGGTGGCCGGGTGTGGGAGCGTCGGCCCCTGGGCGGAGCTCCCGGCGCGAGGTCGTTCGTCATTGGTGCGCCGCGCGCAGGCGCCTTTCCTCATGCCGGGTGAATGTTTTGAGGGCGACGAATGTTTTGAGTCGGAGAGGGCGTGATCGCTGTGCGCACGCGCGCACGGTGCAGCGCCTCAGACGCCTTCCTTTGGGGACCCACGCTGCACGAACTTGCTGCTTTTGAACCGGAAGCGCGAAGGCGTGCTTGGAGAACCAGCTGCGGGGTGCGTGGCCGCGGGAAAAGACGAAGCTACCTCGGTTTGCACTGGGAGACAAAATGCAACGGTAGGAGCTCGGAGCGAACTCCGGGGCTTCGGTGCGGGAAAAGTCTCCTCAGACCCCCATCTTTCATCGGCTCCGGAATGGCCTTGGACGCCTCTCACCTCATCTTGCCCGGCCGTCTGTGGTCTGCTCCCCCCGGCTGCGCACCCCGCTTGGAGTGAGCCTGAACTTTCCCTTCTGCGTGTCCCCTCTTCCCGTCTGTCGCCGGAAGAGTTCTGATATTTACGTTTAAGCTACAGGTTCGTAAAAAAATAGAGGTTTGTGGTTCAGAGCATGGGCTCGGGAATCAGTCCGAGTTCAGTTTTTATTGTCAGCTGTGTGACCTGCGCTGTCTTCTGTGGGACGGTGCGTTGCCAGCCCCAAAGAGTTAACCGCTGGGCCCCTCGGTCCCCGCCACCTGGCACGGATGATTAGCCAGCTACCTCTCAGGGCGACTACGGGAGAGGAGAGCGCCGCGTTAGCCGCGGAGGGACGGCTCTGGAAATTGAGCCTGATTACTGCGGCACTTCGCCGGATGTAAATTGTTCTGCACGGTGCTTGCGGAGCTTTCCGACCCGAGGAAACGCGTAGAGCGTAGGCTTCTGAAGGTTCAGAGCGAGCTGTTACTGAGTGTTACAGATTTTGCAGGTTTTCAGCCACAGAAGGGATAAGAACAAAAAAGAGGAGGGGAAAAAGAGAGAGAGAGAGAGAGAACCATCCAAATAGACTTAAGAAGTTATCCTAAGGGAAAACGGTAATAGGATGGCCGTTACTCTGAACATTTGCGCTCCCCCCCCCCCGTGTGTGTGCAAGAGAGAGAGAGATACAGATACAGATGCTGGCATCATTTTCTCGTTTAGCATGGAGAAAGCAGCTTTGAGAGGTTAACAGCATTCTCCAGGGTGGATACCTGTTAACTGAGTGGACTTGCAGCGCACAGTACAAACTGTAGAGCCCAGTCTCATGCAGCCCATGCTAGCTGTGAACTCACAGTCTTGCTGCCTGTCCTCCCCAGGCCTGGGAATTTCGAGATGTGCTGCCATAGTTGGCTGAGCCCTGTGCTCTTTGCACTAGCCGAGAATGGCATGCCAGAGGTGGGGTTACTTCTGGGAAGATGACATGTAATTGTCACTGTCAAATTTGTGACTACATCCACTGGATTGAAAGAAAGAGTGAATTTGTCAGTTCCAGGGCTTTTGCTTAGGAGACTATTTCAGTTGACTGTTGGGAGTTGAAACTATGTTATCTGTTTTAGTAACGGGATAGCTCTCCTATCTCGTTGACTAGCTTTGGTTCTGAAGCTAGCATAATCTGGCATCTTTCAGGTCCTTTCACAGGTACTCTTTTTTCCTGTCTTAGGGAGTTTTGGCTTCTCCAGTTTCCTTCCCTAGAATGTTCACTCTTTAGTTCTTGTAATTGGCACCAATTCAGATCTTGACATTATTAAACCTCCTTTGATACATGTTGCTATCAATTTATCTAAAATATAAACTGTTTTTTTTTTTTTTTTTTTGCAACAGGAGCTTTTATAGTGCCACCTGGAATTGAACTCACACTGAAGGTGACCTTAAACTGATCTTCCTGCCTCTGCCTCCTCACCAGTGGTACTACAATGCATATCACACTCTGTTCATTCTGTTGTTTTCTCCTGTATTTTTTGCTTCTTTGAGGCATATGTTACAATTTGGAGCTATGCATTAATATTTTTGTTGCCATCATTTTCCCCAGATGTCTCCCAGAGGGGAGGTTTTGTGTCAGTGTAGTTCATTTATTTTCTTGCTGTCGCATACACATGCCTAACAAACACTGTATATGTGAAACAAATAGTTTGCACTATCAATAAATGTTTTCTCTTTATAGAGATAATACTGAACTGTTTTATTTTCTTCAAAATGTACTTAATTCTGCTATACAAAGCACACATTTGAGAAGAGCATAATTTTAATATATTCTAAGAAAATGACCTATAGAAATGTTACAAAAAATTATTGCAGTGTTGATCATAGTCTGCCTCTGTATGTACAGTTAGGTTTATATGTATAGAGGTATTGTAGTGTAAAATAATTGCAGATTTATAGCATAGCCAGTTCTCAGCACCAAATAACCAAAATAAATGAAATTAATTGCATATATTTATTTTTATTTACAGGTGAGGATGTATGGTCTGAAATCTTAAACCATGAGTCTAGCACTTAACGATCTGCTCATTTGCTGCCGACAATTAGAACATGATAGAGCTACAGAACGAAGGGTAATAAATTATTTGAAATTGTTTTTCCTAAAATACATGTTTGATAGGTAACATGTAATTATTATTATATTCTTTTTTTTAATTTTCAGAAAGAAGTGGAGAAATTTAAGCGTCTGATTCAGGATCCTGAAACAGTTCTAAATTTAGATAAGCATTCAGATTCCAAACAACAAAAATATTTGAATTGGGATGCTGTTTTCAGGTATCCTCTTTGATTTTGTTTTACTCTCTTTTTCTGTTTTGTGATCCCTTTTGATTTTCTTCATTGTGTGTTATATAGGAAGTTGGCACTTAGTTATCTAAGAGAATTTTGAAAATTCATACAGAATGTTGAAAGTTTCAAGTCATTTTTCAACAAAATGCTTTAGATATATGTCATTTAAGATCAAGAAAGAAGCTGGCCATCATGGAATTTCTGTAATACTGTATTTTTGAGGAAGGAGGTGCATGAGTTCCAGTCTTATCTGGCCTGCATAGCAAGACCCTGTCTCAAAGAAAACAAAGATTAAGAATTCTTTTCACTTTGACTAGTTTATACGGATTTGTTCCAAATTAGATTTATAAGTAGTAATAACTGGGCAGTAGTGGTACACGCCCACCTTTAGTCCCAGCACTCTGGAGGCAGAGGCAGGCATATCTCTGAGTTTGAGGCCAGACTGGTCAACAGAACGAGTTCTAGGACAGCCAGGACTATACAGAGAGACCCTATCTCAAAAAAAAAAAACAAAAAAACAAAAAAAAAAAAAAACCAGAAAACAAAAAAGTAAGTTATAATATTTGTTTATCGTTTTGATTGTTGCTGATTATAAGTATCTGGCATGTGCTAAATTATACTAAAGCAAATGAAGTAAATATTGGAATACTTTCACATTAGCGGAGTTTAAAAATACTTGTTTGTGGCATAGTTTATACATTTTTATATTGAAACTTCATTTTTTTTCCTTAAAAACATTTATTTATTTGTTTTTATGTACTAGTGCTCTGTCTGCATGTATGCCTGCTTGACAGAAGAGGTTATCAGATCCCATTATAGACGGTTGTGAGCCACCATGTGGTTGCTGGGAATTGAACTCAGGACCTCCGGAAGAGCTAGTATTCTTAACCACTGAGACATCTCTCCATCCCTAAAACTTTATTTTCAACCGCAAATTTATATATAACTAGAAACAGATATTGTGAGACTTTTTGGGGGAAAGTTTTTGAAAAAAAATTGAAAACATTTTTGTGTAGGTGTGTATGCACGCACACGCGCACGTGTGTCTTTATCAAGTATATGCAGGTTCCTAGGAGTCAAAAGTGGACATTGGATACCCTTGAGCTGGAGTTGAAGTAGGTTGTAATCTGTTTGGCATGGGTGCTGGGAACTGAATTCTAGTCCTTTGGAAGAACAGTAAGCACTCTTAACCACTGAGCCATCTCTGCAGCCCCCCAAATGTGTTTTAAATTTATGTAGATATCTGAAGCTGGTATGGTGGTATAATACCTGTAATCTTGGCTCTTGGGAAGTTGATAGAGGAAGATAATGAGTTCAGTTCATTACAAATTAAATAAATAATTGCAGTAAAGAAAGGTTCACATTTCTTTATAGAATATTATATTGTCTTATAATACTTCTAACAAATAAACTTATTTATCTATTCATTTATTTATTTTTTGGGGGGACAGGGTTTCTCTGTGTAGCCTTGGTTATCCTAGAACTTGATCTTTAGACCAGCTGAACTCAAACCCAAAGATCTGCCTGCCTCTGCCTCTAGAGTGTTCCCAGTTGATAATTCTTCTCTTGATTGATACTAAACTGTTTCAATTCTAAATGCATATGATATGGAAAAATGCATGCTTCCTTGTTGAGCATTTAATTTATTTCCAACTTTACAAATATAGTTATTTGTTTTTTTATATGCTGATTAGATAGGCCATATTTGTACCTAATAATCTTGGCCAGCTTTCAATATCTTCTAGCCAGGCTTCATTTAAAGACCAGAAATATTACTAGCTGCTTGTAATGTAAGGAGAGTTGAAGTCCTCAGTAGCATTCTGAGCAAGTAGGTGAGGTGACGGACAACCGTGCAGCTTACAGGCTTAAAAGCTTTGCAAGCCAGGCTTTATATTGATTTTGCACCTCGTTAGACCTTGGAAAAGATAGTTTCATGTAACTAGTACAACACTGTGGTTTAAATGATGTTTTGGGGGAAGGCGTACAGGAGACTTTTGAATGATAAAATTTAAAATTATAAGCGTTAATGAGAATATGCATTTTTTCTTCCAGGTTCCTACAGAATTATATTAAAAAAGAAACAGAATGTCTGAGAACAGCAAAATCAACTGTATCAGCCTCCACACAGACTTCCAGACAGAAAAAGATGCAAGAGATCAGCAGTTTAGTCAGATTCTTCATCAAATGTGCAAATAAGAGTAAGCAACATTATGTATTACACACAGTCAGGAGTTAGCATAAATCGGATTTTAATACAGTACCGTAAAAATTAAGTACTGACTGAAATCCCTAGCACATACTGACTAGTACCAAAATTTGGGGGAATTTAGCATATAAAATCTTTAATCTCCAAAATGGAAAGATCAGAATTATTTCTTTAATTCCCCTCTGTCTTTAGATGTCAGCAGAAGTGTTGTCTTAAAGATTCAGTAAGCGTTTTGAAGCTGAGCAGTGTCAAAGGTGTAAGAGCCTGGTAGGGTGGTGAGATGGCTGGGCACCTCAGTGTGAGTCCCACAACCAAGCTGTCCTCCGACCACCACACATGTACATGTGTGAGCCATGTGCACACACACAAAGTGAATAATAAAAATAAAATATTAAATATAAAAATAAAATTGTTAAGGATTTTTTAAAAAAAATCTGTCTCTATTACTGCTTCTACCTTAATTTCTCAGACTTATCTATTTATGTTTATGGTTATTTTATCTGCATATGTGTAAGTGTACCATATGATATGTTCCTAGTACTTGTAGATAGAAGAATCTTCTGGAACTGGAGTTCTGGATGGTTATAAAGTACCATGTGCATGCTGGGAACCAAATCTAAGTCCTCTGCAAGAACATTAGATGTTCTCCATTGAGCTAGCACTCTAACCCCTACAAATTCTTTTTTTTTTTTTTTTTTTTTTTTTTTTT
>NC_022012.1:47837517-47839326 GCF_000317375.1 Microtus ochrogaster | reverse complement strand
TGTAGACCAGGCTGGTCTCGAACTCACAGAGATCCACCTGCCTCTGCCTCCCGAGTGCTGGGATTAAAGGCGTGCGCCACCATCGCCTGGCTTAACCCCTACAAATTCTTAAGTGATTTACAGAAAACCGAGTAATTATTTCAGATGATAACACTTGATATATTTGAAAATAGTCATAGAATTCCCATGTTCTTTTTTTCTAAGGTAAATGTACCCAATTCTTCCAGCTCATGTGGACTTGTTTTTATTTTACTCTCTTTAATATTCTTTGGTTTGTTATTTCTCTCAAAAAAGGTGGAACTCGACTTTGTATTATAATCTAACTGACATAGTCTACAGCATATTTGTTTCAAGTTTGTTTTGTGAAACAAGGTCTTTCACTTTAGCTTAGATTTGTGATTCTGCTGTCTCAGATCTTCCTTGTGCTGTCTGTGATTGCAGATATGTGCCCCCATGATGCATTTGTTTATTTGTGTGTGTTTGTGTTCATGCCTATAAGTGATGAGTGCACCCAAGTGTTCTGAGGACAACTTCAGCTGTCACTCCTTTGGTGCCATCCACCTGTGTTTTCTTACAGAGTTTCTTGTTGGCCCAGAGGCTGCCAATAGGCTAGACTTGCTGACCAACAAGCTGCAAGGATCTTCCTGTCTGTCTTCCTCATGCAAAGATTAGATGTGCATGCCACCATGCCCAACTTTTTGGTGTGTGGTCTGGAAAATGAAACATAGGTCTCTATGCCTGTAATCAAGCACTTTACTAACTAAGCTATTGCTCCAGAATTTATTCATTCTGAGATAATGCTAGCATTCTTATAGTCAAAATACAGTTGTATATTGTGCTGTCATTTAAAGAACAAAAGTCAAGTCCTTTTTTTGTGTGCATGTCACTGATAAACCTCATATCTTTCATCTTGAACTTATGTATAGTTAAGTGTGTGTGTGTAGATGCATATATGGTACTGGGTGCTAAGCCTGAGGTCTTGTCTGTGCTAGATCAGCTCCCCATCGCTGAGCAGTATCTCTAGTCCATACAGTTGATATTCTGAAGGATTGATTTTAAAAACTTCACTACATTTTCTTTATTTTGTATGCATGTATATGCATTTGCCATGATGTGTTCATGGATGTCAGAGGACAACTTGTAGGTGTTGGTGCTCTCCTTATACCACATTGTCCTGGGGATAAGCACCTCACCAGAGGAACTGACTTACTATGTCAAGAATGACATTTTTGAAGCAGAAATGCAGGACCATCATAAGCTTTTGCAAAGAAATAGGTTTTACATAGCACTGAAAACTAAAACAAATATCATTTGTTGAGAGATCTCAAACTTTGCACACTTTGTAATAGCAACTTTAGGCTAAAATGAGGCAAATCCATGGTGTAGCATGATGGCTCAGCAAGTAAAAGGTACCTGCTGCCAGGCCTGACAACCTGTGTTCAGGCTCTAGGAAGTTGGAAGGAGAGAACTGACTCTCACAAGTTGTCTTCAGACTCCTATGTTCATGAGTTACAGATATGCACCACCATACCCGACTTAAATTTTTTACTCTTGTTTCTTAATTTTAAGACAGGGTCTTGTTAGGTGGTGGTGCGCACGCCTTTAATCCCAGCACTCAGGAAACAGAAGCAGGCAGATATCTGAGTTTGAGGCCAACCTGGTCTACAAGAGCTAGTTCCAGGACAGGCTCTGAGCTACAGAGAAACCCTGACTCCAAAACAAAACAGACAGAGTCTCTATGTGGCTCAGGGTGTTCTTAAACTTTTTTTTTTTTTTTTTTTTCGAGACAGGGTTTCTCTGTGGCTTTGG
>NC_022012.1:47820189-47837417 GCF_000317375.1 Microtus ochrogaster | reverse complement strand
TGTAGACCAGGCTGGTCTCGAACTCACAGAGATCCGCCTGCCTCTGCCTCCCGAGTGCTGGGATTAAAGGCGTGCGCCACCACCGCCTGGCTAAACTTTTTTTTTTTAATTAACATTGTTTTCATTTATTTTACATACCAACCAGTTTTCTCTCCCTCTTTTCCCGTTTCCTCCACAACTCTCATTTATCCCCTTTTCATCCAGTCCTTCTCCTCCATTCAGAAAGGGGCAGGCCTCCAGCGGCTTGAATAAAGCTTGGCACATCAAGTCGAGGTCGGACCAAGGTCCTCCCCCTGCATCAAGGCTGTGAGTTAATCCAGCAACAGGTTCCCAAAAGCCAGCTAAGCGCCAGGGACAGGTCCTCACTGCTGGGAGCCTTATGAACAAATCAGGCTACACAACTGTCACACACATGCAGAGGGCTTAGGCTGGTCCCGTGCAGGCTCCCTAACTGTTGGTCCAGAGTCCATGTGCTCTCATAAACTCAGGTTAATTGTCTCTGTGGGTTCCCCCATCATGACCTTGACCCCTCTGACTCATACGATCTCCTCTTTCCCTTTCTTCAGGAGGACTCCCAGAGCTTGGCCCTGTGCTTGGCTGTGGATCTCTGCATCTGCTTCTATCAGTTACTGGATAAAGGCTCTCTGATGACAATTAGTGAAGTTACCAGTCTGATTTCAGTAGATGGCCATGGTGTTCAGGCATTCTCGCCACTATTGCTAGGAGTCTTAGCTGGGTCATCTAAATACCAAATAAAAATGGAGTACAGCTCTAAGCAGAGAATTCCCAACAGAAAAATCTCAAATGGCTGAAATACACTTAAAGAATTGTTCAGCATCCTTAGTCATCAGGGAAATGCAAATTAAAATAACTGTGAAATACCAACTTACACCTGTCAGAATGGCTAAGATCAAAAGCACTGATGACAGCTTATGTTGGAGAGAGTGTTCTTAAACTTACTGTGTAGTCAAGAATAACACCTTGACCTTCCTTCCTAATCATGCCTTTACCTGGGGCCACTGAGATTATTGGTGTATAATACTGTGTCTTGTTCAAATTGTTTTTAAATGTAATTTTGTGACCCTTGAGATTATACATCTAGATGTGGGAAAGATGATTCTGGTTAAGAGCATTGGCTACTTTTCCAGAAGACTTGGATTTACCCACATGGGAGCTCCCAACCACCTATAGCTCCAATTCTAGGGGATCTGATGTCATCTTCTGGCCTCTGGCACTGCATGCATGTGGTTCATACATACATACATACAGGCAAAACACCCGTACAAATATAAATAATAAAATTTTAGAAAAGGTGTCTGCTTTAAGTGCCCGTTTTAAAGGAATATTTGTCTTGTTAGCACTGAATTTTTAGAATCTAAAATGTGTTGCTAAGAATTCAGCCTTTTCTATGTGTGTGTCACTTGTATGCTGTTAGATTCCATGAAAGTCACCGTGCTTTTTAGAGTAAATAGGCTATTTCTAGTTAGAATAATCCAAGATTATTTTAATAAATTTATTCATAAATATGCTCAGATATTTATAATCCTTTTAAGTCTAATGCCAGGAATTGTGAATCGTTAAGTATAAGAATTAATCTTTATTTTTGCTGTATCTTTATGAATTGTCAAATTTAATCTTCAGTGGGACCTTATAGAAAAAAAATTTTGTTTTAACTTTCTGGGCCATATATCTGTACTCATTTCTTGTCATTTATAGTAGTAAATGCATGAACATGCTTGTGTTCCAGTAAATTTTTTTTAACAAAATAGCCAACCAGTTGAATTTTACTCAGGGACTATAGAATTTACTAATCCCTGTTATAGGAGAAAGTGAATTGAGAGCAATTTCATGAATGGAATCATTTTAAAAAGTTGGCATTCCAAGGATTTTTTATTTTTAATATCTTTATGTTTTTACCTTTTCATTTTATTTTTAAATAGGAGCACCCAGGCTAAAATGTCAAGACCTCTTGAATTATGTCATGGATACAGTGAAAGATTCATCTAATGGAGCAACTTATGGATCTGATTGTAGCAACATACTACTCAAAGACATTCTTTCTGTGAGGAAATACTGGTGTGAAATATCTCAGCAACAGTGGCTAGGTATGTTTTGAAGGCTGTCATTATTTTCTCTTATAAGATGAAATTTTAATAGTAAAAGCATTATACAACCTACACATGACTCACAGTTTAACATTACATTGATGAAATTATATCATTACAGTATCACTTCCTTAATTCTTTTCTTCTTCAAGATAACATCTTAAAAAAAAGAAAAAAAAAAGATAACATCTGGCTACATATCCTGTTCTGGCCTTTAACTTGCAATCCTCCTGCCTTGGTCTCTCAAGAGCTAGGATTATAGGTATACACTACCATGTTCAGTTCTCAAATTTTATTTATAATATACTTTTAAAATTATGAAGTCATGTATAGTTTATAGTAGATGCTTACTGTCAGAACTGGAATTGCAGATTTCAAAGATTACTGCTCTGTTTTTAACTATTCAGCAATCCAATGATTGAATAAAGTCCAGTCAACTAAAAATTACCATGCCATTTGTTTCAATACACATACGTGCACATACAATGTGTACACACAACAGTGACATCTCAACTGGACCATAAATGGAGAAAGAAAACCAAAAGAGGAAGAGATGTTACAGAAGTTGAAAGCTAGAGTTCTGCCTGGGCGGTGGAGGTGCATACCTTTAATACTACCACTCGGGAAGGCCAGCCTGGTCTACAGAGTGAATTTCAGGACAGCTAGGGCTGTTACACAGAGAAACCCTGTCTCAACAAAAAACCAAAAAAAGAAAAGAAAAAAAAAAAGAAAAAGAAAAAAGGAAATCAAGTGTTCTGAGTTCAAAGGGATGTGGTGGATGGTGGACACTTTAAATGATACAGAAAGGATGAAGTGTATAAGTATTTATTGGATTGGGCAGAGATATTAGGTAACTGACCAGGCAATGAAAATCAAATGCATTAGAATTTGGCTTTGTGGGAGCCTAGCCAGTTTGGATGTTCACCTTCCTAAATATGGACGGAGGGGGGAGGACCTAGGACTTACCACAGGGCAGGGAACCCTGACTGCCCATTGGACTGGAGAGGGAGGGGGAGAAGAGTGGGGGGAGGGGGAGAAGGGTGGGAGGAAGGGGAGGGAAATGGGAGGCTGGGAGGGTGGAAACTTGGTTTTTTTTTCCTTTTCTCAATAAAAAAAAAGAATTAAAAATAAAAAAAAAAGAATATCTTACCCATTGACTTACTTGACATGCAAAGTGCTATTTTTTAATTTCTATTTCCAGATTGTTCAGTGATGTGGTAATGATTGTTTTTTTTTTATTTCTGATATCCTTGTTTTAGCACTTGAGAAAGATATTAAACCCTGATTCCAAATCACTGATCATATAAGTTCTCCTACCATTGTGATGCTATGCGACTTGAGGCCTTACCAGAGTCAAGCCCGTTTGTACAGCATTTCAGCATTGTATTGTAGTCCAGGCTGCTAAGCAAAAATAGCAGGTCTGAAAGGTTTATATCATTTAGTTCCATTTGCAAGTGACAGGATTACTCATGTATAATGTCTCAAGAAATTTACACTTGATAATATTTGAGGTTTGGTTTCAACTTCAGAAACTTATTTCTCATATGTAATTTTACTATCTACTTTGATTTTTTTTGTTACTGGATTCATGGAGAAATTATATACATCTGAATATGTATATATCACTCCTTTTGAAGAAGAAGGATTCTGCTCTTCTGAGATGTCTAGAAATGTCTTTGCCATCCTTTATATCCCCTCTAGCAGAGCATGATGGATTCTGTGATCATTTGAATCATTTCCAAGTAACGTGTGTCTTGAAGTCTGTGCTTTAATGAGAAGCAGTTACAGTTTTGTCTTTTGATATTTCATCTCACCTAATCTGTCAATAAAAAAGAAAATTATTTAAAAGAATAACTCTTCTATATGTAGAAGCGTTTTTACCATTGAGTAGCTATTTCATGCAATAAAAATATGTTGGCATAATTGATATAATTCTATCAACTCTTATTTTGAAGTTTGATTGAAATACTTTATTGCAATATTATATTTAAATTATTTATATTGGCCTTATATCTTGTCCGATACCCAATTTTAAGCCATCTATCCATTTCTCAGTTGATTTTACTTTTCTGCATGTCTCTGACAGAGATATTGGCTGCTTTTTTTTTTTTTTTTTTGTCCAGACTACTATTTTTTAAGGGTGTATTGATTGTATAGTGAATAACTTGGGAGGTAGAGTCAGTGGCTTCCTTCATACAAAGAATGGTTTTGCTTTTAACCCATTTGTTTATAAAAGTGCTATTTTCATGTGGATCAGATGTTCCTCTTCCTGATGCTATTGAGGTTTGGGAAACTAATGCAGAGATGGAAGTATTCTGCCTGCTGTTACTGCTGTGAGGAGTAAACTTTTCTTTTTCTTTGAGTAAGAAGCTCATATCCTTTGACAAAAAGCATGAAACTTTTATACTGTTGGTTAATTACAAGCAGAGTGATTGTAATTACAGTGAGAGTAACACAAGGCCATTCATAAATGGTAATATATTTAAAGAACATCGTTGATAGGACACCAAAACTCTGTCAAAGACTTTGTTAAACCTAGATAAAGGAGTGTGGGCATGGAGAAGTTAGGTAGCTTATCTGAGGTTTAGTTGTTAAAACAGATTACCACACACCTGTTACTTATGTTCCTATTTTAAGTACAATATCTAAACATTGATGGAGTATTTGTTAAATTCAGGTAATCTTTAATGCTCTTGCCTATGGAGAATTATGGCATACTTAAGTTGAATTGTGATATTGAATATACTTTAAAATAATTAGCTAATACTTTTCTCTCCCAATTTTTAGAATTGTTTTCTGTGTACTTCAAGCTGTATCTCAGACCGTCACAAGAGATGAATAGAGTTTTAGTGGCTAGAATAATTCATTCTGTCACTGGAGGATGCTGTTCACAGACTGACGGATTACCTTCACAGTTTTTAGATTTTTTTTCCAAGGCTGTTCAGTATGCAAGGTAATCTAATCACTGTGTTTTCATATTGTACCAAACCGTGTTAGATCTTCTTGCCATCACCATGTTTTAGATATAGTGGCTAAAATATACTACCTTTTAAACAGTGGTTATTTCGGTTGCTCAGATTTGTGATGTAAAATATGGTAATAGATATACAGTATGTAATGATCAAATCAGGATATTTCTATTTTCTTGAACATAGAATTCAAATGTGGTATTTCATTTTTTATATGCACTTGACCTCTATTTCACATCCTACATGAAAAACAAAAACAAACCTAAAACCTTAAAATAGACCAAAGCTTTATTTGTAACTTAGAAACTTAGAAAGCAAACAGATGAAACACTTGAAGATACTGATAGAAGGGACACACCAAATGTTTGTATTCACCAAGCCACCTCCCCCACCACATAAAACAGCTCAGTGTAGTGTGACAAGTTTTAAATTCAGCACAGAGACAGAATCATTAGGACTTGATGACCACCAGCCTTCCTCCAAAATGGCAAACTCTTCAAGTGAGTGAGAGATCCTCTTTCAAGGTAATGATGTGGAGAACAGTTGGGACACCCAGCATCTTCCTTTAGAGATCTTCATGCTTGTGTGTGTGTGTGTGTGTGTGTGTCTCTCTCTACACACACTAAATTATTTCTTAAGATAAACACAGTGATCTTTTGGGATACCCTACAAAAACACAAAAGCAAAAAAGGGATAAATAAAATCACATTAACTGCAGCTTTTTAACAGAAAGAAAATACTGAGAAGAGTGAAGAGATAGCTTTGCAAATGGAAGGGGCTTTTGCATACTGTTTATCTTATTAAAGACTTAACAGCCAGATTATATGACAACATCAGGAAACCGAATAACAAAACCATATCATTAGGAGATAAGATTGGGATGAATTTGATCAAGACATATTGTATGAAATTCTCCAAAGAATTAAAATTGGTTTATTATTACTCTTATAAAAGGTAGGCAAAGTGCTAGGTGTAGGGGTGTACTTCTGTAATTTTCTGTTCTTTGGAGACTCTGTATAGGATGATTTTAAGTTTACAGCCACCTTGGTCTGTATCATAAGAAAATAGATGAGAAAAGAAAGATAATTATGCAATCAGTGAATTTATAATGAATACATTTAACTTCATTAGCTGTCCAAGACCTGAAAGCCAAACCACAGTGCGATAAAGTGGTTCTATAGAAACAGGAAAGGCTATCAACAGTTTGGAGAAAAGATAACTCATTGCATCAGTGAGAGGGTAAAATACTGTCTCAGAAGTACCATTCACTCAGAACCAGCTGTTTCTCCAAGGATCAGATACAAATTTCCTTAATACACACTAAATGTGAGCCTTGGGGTCTTTTTTCATATGATAATAAGGAAAGTTGAGTATCTTAAGTAATTCTCTTCATTTTAAGGATAGATGAAGTATATTGAGAATAAGGTAATAAACTATTTTAGGGAAGTTGAATATCACTTAAGTAATTCCATTTTAAGGATAGATGTGGTATAATGAGAATAATACAATATTTTGGAAACATTGGTACACATCTCTATGACATTTTCTAGTTTATGTTAAACGTGTGAATTGTAGGTATACAAATCAGTTGTGTGTGTTTTAAGACAGTGCTTTAGTAGTAGAGAGATTTAGCAACAATTTTCTTGACCCCAAGTGAGAAGAATATGTTTTTGTTACGGGTTAGTGTAACAGGCTTTCTTGGATGGCCAAACAGCTCCCAAATCAAGACACAGAAAGTTAATATCATGTATGAATGCTCAGTCTTATCTTAGGCTTGTCCCACTAGCTCTTAAAACTTATTTTCACCTGCTTTTCTTCCACATTTTGCCTCAGGGCTTTTTACCTTTCTTTCATTCTATATGTTTTGCTTTTCCTGCTTCTTCCCTGTCTGGCTGCGTGGTTGACTGGCCTTGGGGCTGTCCCTCTCTTTCTCCCTTGTCCTCTTTTTTCAAGAATAGATCCTTCTCTTTTTCTCTCTGCCTGCCCACCCTGTTTATTCCTCTACTGCCTTGCTATTGGCCCTTCAGCTTTTTATTAGATCAATCAGGTGCCGTAGGCAGACAAAGCACCACATCTTTACCTCATTAAACAAATGCAGCATAAATAAATGCAACACACCTTTACATGGTTAAAGTAATATTCCACAGCAGGTTAGTGCTGTTGTGTTTGGTTTTTGTTTGTTTTCCAAAGAAATTTGAACCCAAGATATGATACTGTTTGAAAATTACACTGAGTTGACTTTGTCTTCTGTTGCAGACAAGAGAAGAGCTCTCCTGGCTTCAGTCATATCTTAGCAGCCCTTGTCATTTTCCTCAAGACTTTGGCTGTCAACTTCCGGAAACGTGTGTGTGAAGTAGGAGATGAAATTCTTCCTACCTTACTGTATATTTGGACTCAACATAGACTTAATGATTCTTTAAAAGAAGTAATTATTGAACTAATTCAACTGCAGATTTATATCCATCATCCACAAGGAGCTAAAGCCCCTGAAAAAGGTATAACAGGAAGTTTTTCTGGTTTGAAAACGCTTCATTAAAATGTAAGAGGCCTAAGCATGACATTAATATTCTGTAGATGAATGAAGTGTCTCTGATTAATAGTGTAATTAGTCTTGAGACTGTTTTATACATTTTCTTGAATTTGAATTAGTGGTAGTAAATTATATCTTGCCTTTCTATTGTTCACTAAAGTATGATGCAACCAAATATGAGATATTGCCTATTTCTCTAAAAGCCATTTATCCCTCTTCAGTGTTAAGAGGTGACACACGCTGTGGAGCAAAGAGGTTTAGAAAATGCAGGAACTCGTTTATCTACATGTTGCTTCTTTTTCCTAATAGAAAATAAGAAAGCTAAATTGAAAACAGGCAATCCAATTATTCAGTTTCTAAAGAGGTTTTGTACTTAAGACTTTGCAAAGAGATGTAAGGTTAAACGGGACAATGACTGCACCTTGTGCCTTTAGTTACACCTTTTCTGGAGAATGAAAACAGCAACAGTAAAACATTGGTTTAATTTTCTTCCTGATTGTTTTCCTTATTTATTTTTTTTAAAGATTGATTGATTGATTGATTGATTGATACAGAATCCTGCCTGTAGGCCAGAAGAGGGCACCAGATCTCATTATAGGTGGTTGTGAGCCACCACGTGGTTGCTGGGAATTGAACGCACGACCTCTTGAAGAGTAGTCAGTACTCTCAACTGCTGAGCCATTTCTCCAGCCCTTTCCTTATTTTTTTTAAACCAAGTATTGCTCTTCAGTCTTTTGGAATTAGAGTGAATGACAGCTGACTTAAAAGAACTCCATCATGACTATCTGTAATTGCCTTTGGGCTTACACTAGCCTTATACTAGTTCATTGTGGCTAATAGTGATAATTTTTGTTAAGATGACTGCCACATCAATAACAACACCTAGAATGGAAGATAGCCGTTGTAGCCACTTTCTATTCCATATGTATCAGCTCTTAGATTTCTGTAGCCCATGAAACGATGTGACTTCCTAGTTCTTTGTCTTTTACCCTGTTCTAACCAGGATAAAAAAAAAATCAGGTTGGTTAACAAGTGGTATCAAATGTTAGTTAACTGCATATTTATGGTGGAAATTTGACAGGATGATCAGGCTGCCAGAAAATTCACATGGTTTTATCCTCCAATAATTTATTTTTATGGTATACTGTCTGTGAGAATTAATAACCCTGTATTTTTCCATGAGAATTAGACAGTTGGAGAATTATGTTCACCAGACTTTGCAGACTTCAGGTCAGCATTTTAAGAGAGACTTAAGTTAACTGGAGTATGACTTGAATGGTGTGATAACCACCATAAACGGATGGCATCATATATGTACTTGTTGAAGAAGCTAGTAATAGTTTCCTGTTAACACTAATAACAATTAAACAGAAAGCTAGGCAGTGGTGGCGCACTCCTTTAATCCCACCACTCAGGAGGCAGAGGTAGGCAGATCTCTGAATTTGAGGCCAGCCTGGTCTACAAAGCAAATTCCAGCACAGCCAGATCTATTACACAGAGAAACCCTGTTTCAAAACTCACCCCTCCCCCCATAAATAGAAACTGTTACTCATGTGGAAGAGGGCATATTATCTTCCTTAGGGGACATCATACAAAAAGGGAAGATTTTGATGAGAATGTAAAGACATTAATAACAACCACAGTTACCTAATTATGAAGTGAACCCTTAGGGAGTAGAGTTTTCAAAGCTATGGCCCAAGAGGCATTAGTACTGAAGAGACGCTGGACTGGATGTGATGTTGATGTGAGAGCTGGCAGTGCAGATGGGTTTGTATATAAATACCTGTTTCTGAATTACAGGTGCCTATGAATCAGCAAAGTGGAAAAGTATCTTGTACAACTTATATGACCTGCTGGTGAATGAAATAAGTCACATAGGAAGTAGAGGGAAATACTCTTCAGGATCTCGTAATATTGCAGTCAAGGAAAATTTGATTGACTTGATGGCAGATATCTGTCACCAGGTATAGTAGCTGTTGTCACATTTGAAGTTTCCTGTTAATTTTCTTTCTGCTGTGCTTTTATACCTTCCATGATCACAAGAAGCCTATAAAATTATTCTATACATAAAAAATTATTTTCAAGTTATGTGTATTTGAAATTAACCCTTATAATTGAAAGATAACTCTTTTGAACATATGTCTGGAGCTAGTGGTGACAATCATACAGGGAAGGTGAATATACCTTAATTAAAAAGTTAAATTAGAATTCATGTAGCATAAAATTCACTGATATTTACAATAGTAATTATTCTTAGTTTGTTCTAAGACTATCACCAAAATCTAATTCCAGAGTCTTTCTGTTATCTCAAAAGAAACTTCAGACCCCCTAGCTTTCAGTTAGGTTTATTTGTTTCTCTTAGCTACTAAGCTACTTCTAATATCTGAATGGTTCGTCTGTTTTGGATATTTTATAAAAATAGAGTCATATGTATGTGGGCTTTTGTGCCTGGCTTCCTTTACATCATGTAGTATTTCCCACTGGGCAATATAAATTACTATTTTATTCCTTATAATGGAACAATAATTATATGTGTATAGTACATTTTGCTTAACCATTCATCAGTTGATACCCTACTGTGTGTCTTAAGTAAAACTCTTCTTCATACGGATTTTGTTGATTACCTGGTGGTAGTTTTGCTCTCTTAAATGTTAATGTTAAATTTAAATTTATTTTTTCCCCCCTGAGACAGAGTTTCTGTCCTGGCTATCTTGGACTCTAAGGACCAGGCTGGCCTTGAGCTCACAGAGATCCACCTGCCTCTGCTTTCCAAGTGTTGGATTAAAGGCATTCGCCGCCGCCACCTGGCCAAATTTAAATTTCTTTTTATTTTATTTGCATTGGTGTTTTGCCTTCATGTATGTCTGTGAGGGTGTCATATCTGGAAGTTACAGACAGTTGTTACCTGCCCTGTGGGTGCTGGGAATTGAACCTGAGTCCTCTGGAAGAACAATCAGTGCTTTTAACTGCTGAGCCATCTTTCCAGCCTGGAAATTTAAGTTTTAATCCTGTTGAAAATACACTTTTTGCAGTTTTGGTAAATATCCCCAGGAAATAATGCTACCTACATGCAAATATTTGCTAAGATTTTTCTCTTAATATGTTTATATATTTCTATAACTTGTTAATCATTATGAGTTCCTGTATCTTCATTTGAGAAAGATTTCCCCCAATGTTTTACTAGAAAATTGCAATTGTAGCAATAAAAATGTGGGGTTTTTTTCTTCTTCTTCTTCTTTTTTTTTTTTTTTTTTTTTTTTTTTTGCAGCTTTTTAATGCAGATACCAGATCCGTGGAGATTTCTCAGTCTTATACTACACAAAGAGAATCCACTGATTACAGTGTGCCTTGTAAGAAAAGGAAAATAGAAGTAGGCTGGGAAGTGATAAAAGATCATCTTCAGAAGTCACAAAATGATTTTGATATTGTGCCTTGGTAAAGTGTTTATTTTTCTCATTCAATGTCATTTAATTGTATTTTTCCCAGAAAGTGTCCACTGACCAGAGCTGTCATTTGTCTACTCCCAAACCAGCTAGTAGTAACAAAATGTGATTGCTGTAGCATATTGAGCTAACCACTAAAGGCTCATCTGCTGCACTAGAGAAGACTACCTTCTTAGGTGCATAGACATAGCAGGGAAGAGGGGCCTGGGTGTGCTAGGCAGTCTGTACTTTCTGCCCTCGGGGTTTACTGAGTTATAAACCTCATTAAGAAGACTCCCCCCCCCGCCCCCAGTGCAAAGTACCTTCATGTAGATTGGATTAGCAGTGAATTAAAGAACATTAAGGAATCATAGGGTAATTTTGATCTTTGTCATAGTAGGGTTTGTTTTTGTTTTTTTTTCTTCTTCCTCTTTTTATTTTCATTCATGCGTATTTAAATGTGCCCAATTTTAGAATCACAGATTAGCTCTGATAAGGATCATTAGACTATATCTAGTTAGGCCTCTTCCACTTTGCTGAAAGGGACCAGCTCTAGAAATGTTAAGCAGAGTCCCTAAAGACACTTAGAAATTGCAGGGTTTTTGTGTAGTTTTCACCACATTGCTGGAATACTTAGATGTAATTGAGTTGTGAGGAAAACTATATAGACTTTGTTACTTATTGCTTAACTTTATATTTATATACCTGACAGTTCTACTTTAGATTCTTTATTTAATCAAGAATTACTAGCTCTGCGATGGTGATGCACACATTTAATCCCAGCACTTGGCAGAGACAGGCAGATCTCTCCCTGAGTTCAAGGACAGCCAGGGCTACACAGACAAACCCTGTCTCGAAAAGCAAAAACAAACAAAATAAGAATTACTGAATGACTTTTATGTGTCATACTTTAGACATGCAGCAACGAACAATACAGGATTCTTGGTTTTGAGCAGCACTCTTTCTAGACCAGTGGTTCTCAACCTTCCTAATGCTGCCACCCTTTAATATAGTGTCTCATGTTGTAGTAACTTCAACCATAAAATTATTTTAGTTACTGCTTCAAAACTGTAATTGTGCTACTCTTCTAAATCATAATGTAAATATCTGATATGCAGGATATCTGGTCTATGACTATGACCCCTGTGAAAGGGTTGTTAAACTCCCAGATTGAGAATCACTGTTCTAGAGAATAGACAACACATTGTGTTGAATAATAAATTGGTTTCAAAGAACAAATGTTTAGAAATGTTTAGGTTTTTTTTTAACATAGAATAATTTTGGTGACTAAAGATCAGAAATTTAGTTTTTTTTCTTTTCTCTCTCTCTCTTTTTTTTTTTTTTTTTTTTTTGAGGTTTTATGTAAAGACCTAGCTAGCCAGGGGCTAGAGAGATGGCTCAGTGGTTAAGAGCATTGCCTGCTTTTTCAAAGGTCATGAGTTCAATTCCCAGCAACCACATGGTAGCTCACAACTATCTATAAGGGGGTTTGGTGCCCTCTTCTGGCCTGCAGACAGAATATTGTATACATAATAAATAAATAAATATTTTTTTAAAAAAAGATCTAGCTAGCCAGTAATAGGTTTTTTTGTATTCTGATAATACGTTTCTCCAGGCATACAGTAAACCGGATCAAACCAAACTGAAAGAGTAAAAGAACAGGTTTAGTTGAGCAAGGCAAATTCTAGATGATTTCTCCAGCCCCCCAAGATAGAGGCAGGAGAAGTCATATATCTACCTGAACTAAAGCAGGGAGCTTATATAGGTTGTAGGCAAGGAGTGAGGACGTGTCCACCACAAGCTGGTCTTATGTCCAAGTATGGTCAAAAACAGACTACTTTAGGCAGGAACTTTGGACTTTAGAAGAGCTGACAATTTCAGGGGAGGAGCTGCTGTAGCAGCCAAGAGTGCAAAACTGGGCTTTTTGGTGCCTTTCATTTCTTGAAGATTCTCTGAGAAAGAGCTAGGAATGGGGCTTTCAGATGAAGCAGGAGTGAGCTGGAGGTTCCAATGGAACAGCCAGAGTTGTACTTCTTTCTTCCTTCTGTAATTGGCAGCAGGGCCTAGTAAATATCAAGTTATTCTATTTTGAAAGCACTATGGGAAAGAGTGAAGATGATACTTTAGTTAGGATACATAAAGGTATGTAATTTTTGTTTTTCGCTTCTTTGTTTTTTTTTCAAGACAGGGTTTCCCTGTGTTGCTTTAGAGCCTGTCCTGGAACTAACTCTTGTAGACCAGGTTGGCATCTAACTCACAGAGATCCGCCTGCCTCTTCCTCCTGAGTGCTGGGATTAAAGGCATGTGCTACAACTGCCCAGTGGGTATATAATTTGTATATTTGTTTCCTTTAGGTTGTTAATGGGATTGAAAAAAATTTCAGATTAATTCTTTTTTTTTTTCTTTCAGGCTACAGATTACAACCCAATTAATATCAAAGTATCCATCCAGTTTACCAAACTGTGAGCTGTCGCCATTACTACTAATACTGTACCAGCTTCTCCCTCAACAGCGGCGTGGAGAACGCACACCATATGTGTTGCGATGCCTGATGGAAGTTGCCTTATGTCAAGGCAAGAAATCAAACCTAGAAAGCTCTCAAAAGTCAGATTTATTGAAACTGTGGATTAAAATTTGGTCTATTGCCTTTCGTGGTATAACTTCTGAACATACACAGAATGAAAACTTTGGTTTACTTGGGGCCATTATTCAAGGTAGTTTAATTGAACTCGACAGAGAATTCTGGAAGTTATTTACTGGCTCAGCCTGTAAACCTTCAAGGTAGGTTGCATTATATTTGATTTTACATGTGGACATAAGTGGATTCCTTTTGTAGTTTGTTACTTCAGTAGAAGATATATTAGGTTTTGTTTTGGGTACTTTTGTTTGGACCCAAATGCTTAATAATACAGAGGTTTTTTTTTTTAGGCCAATTTAGTTTTTTGTTTTGTTTTTTTGCAGATAGGGTTACTGTGTGGCCCTAATTTCCTCCACTTCTAGAATTGGCTATCCTCAGACTTTAGAGATATCTGCCATCTGCTTGCCTCTGCTTCCCAACTGCCTGGATTAAAGATATGAATCATTGTGTTCAACCTTTTTATTTTTTTAGGCCAGTTTTCTTTGAAGGATTATAAAGTTTAAATCTTTTACCTATAAATAATAATTATTCACTATTCATAAACATTTTTGTAGTTGTGTATATTTTTATTGGACAGACAGAAAAATCAAGAGTTTTCTCAAATGTAACCTTTTAACAAAATGTACCTTGTATTGCTCCGAGCTTGAGAGGCTCAGTGGAAAGCAGGATAAGTAGGTAAGGCTTCTGCTCCTCAGAGAGCTTGTTTCTAAACGTTGTCTTGTGTTTCTTTATAGTCCTTCAGTATGCTGCTTGACTATGGCACTTACTATCTGTGTAGTTCCGGATGCAATGAAATTGGGAACAGAGCAAAGTATGTGTGAAGTAAATAAAAGTTCCTCTATAAAGGAGTCAATAATGAGATGGCTCTTATTCTACCAGTTAGAGGATGACTTAGAAGTCAGCACAGAACCGCCCCCGATTCTTCAGAGGTAATGGTAATTTATTGGAATGCTCCTGGATTCTCGTTTTGTTTTGTCTGTACATGTCTACTTGTTTAATTTTATAAGGCTCAGTCTACATATTTAATATCAGATAGTTTAATTTTATAATCATAATGCAGAATTTCCTGGAGTTATGTCTAAAATACTGAAGTTACCTGTATCTTTGTGCTTGATCATTTCTAAAATAAAAGATTACATCACTGTAGGATATGGGAGATGGTCCTGAAGGATAGACACATAATTCTTGTTAAAAAATTTAGAATATTTATAAACATTCATAATTGTGGTATATCATTTAATATTTTGATACTTGTATACATTATAAAATGTTTAAATAAGGGTAAACATACTATCTTTTCAAATAATTGTAATTTATATATTAGGAACACATTGAAAACTATGACTTGACTTATTTAGAAAATATACAGTAAATTATTATGATCACCCATTCCATAGTACGACATCAGAATGTCTTTCTCCCTTATAAATTATACCTGTTCTTTTTTTTTTTTTTCTTTTTCTTTTTTGGCTCATGTTTTTGAGACAGGGTCTCGCCATGTAACTGGGTGGTTTGGATTGGAACTCAGTATATAGACGAAGCTGGCCTCTGGTAGGGATTCTCTTTCCTCTGCTTTCTCAGTGATAGAATTAAAGGCAAGTGCTACCACACCTGGTCTGGAGTATTTCTTTGTGACCTTCTGAGCAATTCCCTTACCTTGTTCTTATTCCGTGATCAGAATGGGTGTTTTCTGGTGAAATTCATTACCTGAGTGATAAGAAAAACAAAGTAGAACTTAAGCCCTATTATGGGCCCTGGTTTACCTTTCCCCCAGAGGGTAGAACTTAGTTTATAATCTTTTATCTCAGAAATAGTATTGGGGGAAGGAGTGCTCGAAAAATAACTCAAGCAATTAAACAGCACATGGCTGTTCTTCCAGAGGACCAGGGTATGATTCTTAGCACTGACGTGCCTGCTCACAATTGTCTGTAACTCCAGTCCCAGAAACTTACACCGCCTGCTGGCCTAGTGGGCACCAGGCACACATGTACAGACATTGATGTGGGAAAAACACCCATACACATAAAAATAAGAATATTAAATAAATAATTTTTTAAAATCCTACTTTTAAAATTATATATAGCTTATTTTTAGTAGTGCTGGAAACTATAGTAGTATTGTTCCAACCTCTTTAATAAATCTTTCAAATACTAAGAGATTTAGGACAGATGAAAGCATTTTTAGTTTGGGATCTGAGTTCTAGGGGGTCATAATTTGTAGCTTTAAACACATAGAATATGATCTTTTAAGTAAAGCTTTTTTTTTTTTTTTTTTTAGTAATTTTCCTCATCTTGTACTGGAGAAAATTCTTGTAAGTCTCACTATGAAAAACTCACGAGCTGCAATGAAGTGTTTTCAGAGTGTGCCAGAATGGTATGTTATATAAGAAAATATGTGATGTTTTAAGATATAGTATTAATTAAACAGATAATTCTGACTGTGTGGAAGTTTATTACTAATTATGATCTAAGTTGATCTGATTAAAGAAAAAATTATAGTGGTATATTATTTGTGTTTTAATAAATAAAATTTGCCTGAAGATCAGAGAGCAGAGCAGCCAGAGGACCCAGGTTCAATTCTCAGCATCCACATGGCAGCTAAAAATTGTCTGTAACTCCAAGATCTGACACACCTTCATACAGACAAACGTACAAGTAAAACGCCAATACACATAAAACAAAAATAAATTATTAAAAATAAGTACAAACCTAACAACCTGAGTTCAATCCCTGGGACTGACATGCTAAAAGTTAGAACTGAACTGACTCTGGCTTCACACATACATCTGTGGCATGCATGTGCCACACACACACAAACTCTCTCTCAACCTAACTAGCTAAGTGGATGGTGGGGAGGCAACAAAACAAAACAAAAACCCAAAGAAAACATCTTGGTGAGAGTTGGATATAATGATCTCAATGATCTCCTGTGGTCCCAACACTGAGACAGAGGCAAGAGTATCTTGAAATCAGAAGTTAAGACCATCCTGAGCCGTGTAACTAGAATCAATCAACCCTAATTACAATTAAATTAAAAATATCTAAAACCTTGTTTTTAGTTGATTGATTTAAAGACTTAATTTTGTCATTGTGACTGAAAATAACTCAGTGATGTAAAGATACCCAGTCTCTCAAAGGCATTAAATGAATGAGAAATCATGCATTTTGGCACTAAAAAGAAGGCAATGTTTTTTATTACATTCAGTTATCTAGTGTTAATTGTCTAAAAAGTTCTCTGAATTTGTCATTTAAATTGTAGCTTCTATATTTTTGTGAGTAAAGTTTGCTACAGAATGATGACATTTTTCAATGTGAATTTAATTTGCCCGTAGAAGAGAAACATTTGGCAGAATAATTCATGAATTGTATGAGCAGTCTTTGAATGCTGCAAGTACTTTCTTGATTTTTTTTTTAGATATTTATTTATTTATTATGTATACAATATTCTGTCTGTGTGTATGTCGGCAGGCCAGAAGAGGGCACCAGACCTCATAACAGATGGTTGTGAGCCACCATGTGGTTGCCGGGAATTGAACTCAGGACCTTTGGAAGAGCAGGCAATGCT
>NC_022012.1:47817897-47820089 GCF_000317375.1 Microtus ochrogaster | reverse complement strand
GTTGTGAGCCACCATGTGGTTGCCGGGAATTGAACTCAGGACCTTTGGAAGAGCAGGCAATGCTCTTAACCACTGAGCCATCTCTCCAGCCCCTTTCTTGATGTTTTTACATGTAATATGTTACAAACAAGTTGAAAAAGTTGTTTGATGGTGGTTATTAATCAGTAATCTCTCCCTTGAAGTGAACGGCACAGCCAAGATAAAGAAGAGCCTTCGTTTTCAGATATAGAAGAACTATTTCTGCAGACTACTTTTGACAGGATGGATTTTTTAACCACTGCAAAAGAATGTGATGTAGAAAAATTTCAATCTACTGTTGGCTTTTCTGTCCATCAAAATCTTAAGGAATCATTGGATCATTATCTTCTGGAATTATCAGAAAAGCTTCTAAATAATTATTCGTCTGAGGTAAGATTTATTTAAAAAACAGAATTGAGGTTATAGTAGTATATAATGTCTTTACTCTTTTGGGGGCCCGCCCCCTAGCTCCCAAATGAATCACACATGGAGTCTTACTCCTATTTAGAAATGCCTGGCCTTAGATTGGCTTGTTTTTTTGACAAGCTTTCCTTAATTTAAATTATCCTGTCTACCTTTTGCCTCTGGACTTTTCCCGTTCTCTTACTCGTTGATTGCTGTGTAACTGGATGGCTGGCCCCAAGTCCTTTTTCTCTGGCTACATCTCCTTCCTCTCAGATTTCTCCTTCTAATTATACTCTTTGTCTGACAGCCCTACCTGTCCCTTCTTCTGCGTCCCTATTGGCTATTCAGCTCTTTATTAGACCAATTAGGTGTTTTAAACAATTACAGCTTCGCAGAGTTAAACAAATGCAGCATAAACAAAAGTAACACATGTTAAAATAATTTTCTACAGCACAGGTATTTATATGTTTATATATCTTAATTTGCTTAAAGAACATGCTAGTTTATTAATTTTTATAATTTATATGAAGTCCTGTCTTATGTAAATGACACAATTTTAAAAAGCTTGTAAATTCTCCCCAAATAAGTGAAATAAGTAGCCAGGAAAAATGACCAAAAATCCAGGTAGGGGCAGTGTGCCTGTTTCTTCTGTCATTGCCATTTGTTGATGGTTTTTATTATCATAGCTGTAGCTAATTTTGTTCTAAAGTAATTTAGTTTTCTGTGGTTTTCTTCTTAGGAATGTCATTTCTTACAGGATTGGAACAAAACAAGATGATCTTTATGGATTCTTATGTAAAACCCTGTAAAGTTATCTAACTCATGTAAACTTGTTCAGAATGTTGTTTTTGCTGGAGTGGTGGAGTAGGTGGAGAGGAGACTGAGGTGATCTGGGGGTGAATTGGGAGTGGCTGCCTGTTTTATTGACAAAAGCTACACGTCTTATACTCTATCATTGCACTAAGGAGTAAGTGAGAGAAAGGGGGCCTATGATCTGGGACACAACTTGTGACCAGGGATCCAGGGATCCAGGGCTAGTGGTAATCTTGACAAGGTAACAGGTTAATGGAAGGGCCACAAGTTCCTCTTGCCAGAGATAAGAATGACTCCCTTTTTAGTAAGCAGGAACTTTCTTCAAGCCCTGGAGAAAATGGGGACTTTTGTCTAATTTTCTGACTTTGGGGAAAAGACATCAGTTTAAAGTGAGCAAAGCAAAGCTAGACAAATATTGCTGTGAACTTGAATAGAGCTTAGGAATTTATAAATCTTGATTATCAAATATACCTTGTTCATCAAGCACATGTTACTTATCTAAGTCTTCTAGCAGGTGGTGTTAACTTGTGTGGGAGTAGGCAGAGTTAGAGCCCTATATGATTCCACGGTGGCAGGGATTTTTCCAAAGAATTTTGTAGAATCTGCCATTTTATACATTTTCATCCTTTACCCAAGCCTTCACAAAATTTCCAAAGAGAATGGCAGCGTAGTGAGAATCATGAAAAAGTAAAAGAAAAAGGGTGCTGGAGAACTGTGATTCACAAAGTTGAAACTTTGTCAAGTAGCAATAGTTGTCGTGTGGTCCACACCAATTTTTCTTTTTTTTTTAAATATTAATATTTATTTATTTATTATGTATACAGTATTCTGTCTGTATGCCTGAAGGCCAGAAGAGGGCGCCAGACCTCTTTACAGATGGTTGTGAGCCACCATGTGGTTGCTGGGAATTGAACTCCGGACCTTTGGAAGAGCAGGCAATGCTCTTAACCACTGAG
>NC_022012.1:47726292-47817797 GCF_000317375.1 Microtus ochrogaster | reverse complement strand
GAGCAGGCAATGCTCTTAACCACTGAGCCATCTCTCCAGCCCCCACACCAATTTTTCTATGAATCTAGTTTTTGATCATGTTCAAAGTCTTGTTTGTTTTTTTTTTTTCCACTCAGTATTGGGCATCAAACCTAGGCCCTGTGTTTGTTAGGCACACACTCTTCCCCTGAGCAGCATGACCAGCTATCTGCTCATGTTCTAAGACACTTGTTTGCTTGCCGGACTGTTCTTTTTTCCTTCTTGTATGTTGCTACTTTGGGAGTAGTAGGAGGAGATAGTCCTACCTGTCTTTAGGAGTAACTTAGACTATTTATTTTGGAATATTGGTTATCATAACTCTACAGTCATCTTTAAGCTGATTTTAATGGCTACCCTGGAGCATTCCAGTTTTAACTCTGCTGAATTTTTATTTCTTCATATATGCATGAACTTCTTTTTCAGAGGTAATTCCAAGGACACAGAATTATTTATATCTAATACTATATTTTTAAATTTATGATTTAAGATTACAAGTTCAGAAACACTTGTCCGGTGTTCAAGTCTTTTGGTGGGCGTTCTTGGCTGCTATTGTTATTTGGGTATAATAATGGAAGAGGAAGCATATAAATCGGAATTGTTCCAGAAGGCCAAGGTAGGTAAATTTATACTGATAAAGTTTTAGATGGATTTAAATGAATTCCTGGAAAAATTAGGGAAAATAAAATTTTGTGTTTGTTGAATGTTCCTAATCTGAAAAAATAGGAAATCTGAAACACTTTAGAACTAGAAAATTGAGTCCCAGCACAACTACAATGATGAAAATTTCCACGTCTGCCCTCATATGACAGGTCATACTCAAGATGTAGGCACAGGTTAGCATTGGATGTGTGTGAGATGTTGTCTTTAGTTTTCTGTTGCTGTGATTAAAGACCATGGCCAAAAGCAACCTGGGGAAGATGATGGTGTTTGGCTTATACATCAAGATCATGGTCCAACATTGAAGATACTCAGGGCAGGACCCTTGAGGTGGGAACTGAAACAGATGCCATGGAGGAATGCTGTATATTGACTTGATCCCCCTGGTTCACTTTTATTTCTTACCCGGACTGTCTGTGGATGCCATTGTCCACAGTAGACTGGGCCTTCTACAGCAATGATCAGTCAAGAAAATGCTCCCACAGACTTGCCTATACACTAATTTTTAATTAAGGTCCCCCTTCTCTTATGACTCTAGCTGTTGTCAAGTTGACAAAAAGCTAACAAACACAGGGTTGATGAAACAAATGAGTTTTGTTTTTAGATTTGAGATCTATCCCAAACATATCTTGTTATATATATATATTGAACTCCGGACCTTTGGAAGAGCAGGCAATGCTCTTAACCACTGAGCCATCTCTCCAGCCCCCACACCAATTTTTCTATGAATCTAGTTTTTGATCATGTTCAAAGTCTTGTTTTTTTTTTTTTTTCCACTCAGTATTGGGCATCAAACCTAGAAGGGGGAATATATATATATATTCCAAATTCTGAAACATTTTTTGTTGTGTATATTTTAGATTAGAGGTGCTCTTTCACTTATACAGTCTAAAAAAATAGCGTGTCCTTTCTTAAGATGTGTAGTTATTACAAGCCAGTAGTAAATAAATATGGTAAAGATCTTTATCACAATGTAACCTCATTACATTACTGATATTTATGATTGTTGTTGTTGTTAGTAGCAGTAGTATTATTTTGAGGTAGGGTCCCTGACTGTCCTGGAACACAAAGTTCTTCCTCCTCAGTCTCCCAGGTTCTGGCATTAAAAGTGTGCACCACCATGACTGGCTATACACATTGATTTTATCTGTACTCCTAAAATTTTTCCCCAAGATAATCAATAGTGAAGAATTCTTGATTGGGCATATCAATCAAGTAGGTCCTAAGCTTAAAACTTGCTTAATCTCTTGATACTAGTATGTCTTATCTGTGGTGAGATTTGCAAAGGGAGCAGGGTGTAAAATTCTGGTGAGTTTTTGTTCCTATTTTGTTTGTTGAGACAACCTTATTGTACAGTCCAACCTGCCTGTAACTAAAAAAATCCAGTACCCTCTGAGCACTGGAATTATAGGTGTATTGCCACACATGACTTAAATTTGTCATTTTCTTTTTTGGGTGTTCCTCATTTGCAATCTTATTACATGGCCGTGTGCTTTTTTATTTTTTTGAGATAAGGTCTCAGATTTTAGCCCAGGGTGGCCTCATGATCTTTCTTAGTGCTGGGATCACAAGTGTCAGTCGCCACTCCCAGTTTCATGTTCAGTTTATATATATTTATATTTAGCTTTGATTCTTAAATTAAATTTTAAAATAGCAATACTAAGTTGTTATTTCAACTGAAATTTGTCTTTTTTCCTCTATTCTAAATAGTCTCTAATGCAGTGTGCAGGAGAAAGTATCTCTCTATTTAAAAATAAGACAAATGAGGAATCTAGAATTGGTTCATTGAAAAACGTGATACATCTGTGTACAAGTTGCTTGTGTCGGCATACCAAGGTAAGATCATCTTTTTGGTAGCATAGTATATTCATATGGCTTATTATTTAGTGATTTTGAGTTTTTGGTTCCTTTATAAGTTTATATACTGATCTGAAATTAAATTGAATGATAAAAATGTTCCAGAAATATTGGTTTATTATAAAACTTATTTTGTAACTTCATTTTCTTACTATATATAATATGTATGTATATATATATATGTATATATATAACTACATAGATGAGTCTTTTATTGTTAGCACATTTTCATTAGTTGATTCGTTGTTTACAAGTCTGCAATTTTTCCTAACACTATACCACAGGTGGTATAAGTGGTACAAAAATGAATAACACCACCTTAGGATGAACTCAGTCTGTAGAGTGCTCATAAAGATAAATGATATTAGTACAAATGTTTCTTTTTTTTTCTAATAGATTTTTAATTATCTAATTTTGACACATCTTTACTTATTTAAATTTTTAAAAATCTAATCAGCAATTGAACTCAGAAATCAAGTTATAAAATAGCTAAGATACACAATGTTAGTGTTAGACTCGTTTTAGGGATCTAGATTTCTTTCTAACAAGAATTCGTGCTTTTCAAAACAAGAGAACAGTAAGGCTTAGTACAAATGTTTCTTTTACCCATATTATCTTAGGTAACATTTGGTAGAAAAAGTATAGCTGTGTGTAATCTTTGTTTGGATTTTTTCAGAAGCCTGTTGGGATAACCATACGGATGTAGAAGGTTGCTAATTGGAACTGTCTTTGAAAGCTAGTACATAAGCAACCTAATATTCATAGCATATAGTTTCAATTTTCTAATATGCTTTCTTATATTTTTGTATAAGTTTGGAAGGCATGAAGTGAAAGAGGGAGCCTCACAGACAGTTGCTTACTATGTTTAGTATCAGTAGCTGATAGGTTAATGATGCATCAACACAAAGATATTTACTTCGTTTATTATTTCCTTAAGGAGATTAGACTGTAGTTGCTATTCTGGTTACTTTATAGTTCACTGCCTTCTTGAAATAGACTCAATAAGTCCTTGTTCTTAAATAAAAAAAAAGAAAGAAAGAAAGAAAGAAAGATGATAATGTACCTCAACTTATAATTTGGCCTCAGTTCTGGACTCGTTATCTACATTTCATTCATGATAAAGAAAATACTATAAACAACAATCTGTATTTATGTTTTATTGCTTGGATCTTTGTTTAAATTACAGCGTAATCCACACAAGATTGTATCCGGCTTTTTCCTACGATTGTTAACTTCAAAGCTTGTGAATGACATTGCAGATATTTGTGAAAGTTTAGTAAGTATGAATCTTTTTTGACTAATAAATTTCATTGATTCTGAGATGCAATTAAAATTATATATACATATATGTGTGAGAGAGAAGGATGGAGGATGAACAAGCACAAGCAAGCTGGCATTGTGTACCATGGTGTATGTGGAAGTCAGAGGACAATTCTTGGGAAAGGATTCTTGTCTGTCACTTTCTGTGATCCAGTAACTGACTTGTATGCAAAAACCTCTTCCACTGACCCATTTTGCTGGCCCTAAATTGCAAATTTTTGTTATAATGAATAAATATTATCTCCTGGTATATAGCATCTTGAACTTTGTTTAAAAAATAAATGTAGCCTTTAATAAACTTGTTGCATTAAGAGGACTTGTATTTGATTTTTTTCTTAATATCAGTATCTGGCAGGGTATTTTCGTTGCCTGTTATTTTCCTACTAAATCATTGACTGATAGATTCAATTTATTCTCACCATGTAGCTTGGCTAGCCTAGAACTTGCTGTGCAGACCAGGTTGGTCTTGAACTCCCAGAGGTCTGCCTCTGCCTCCCTGGCACTGGGATTAAAGGTGTGCACCATGTCTAGCCAATTCATTAAGAAACAAACAAAGAACTCCCAAAGTAGAGGAAGACAGCTTGTTTTCTAGGGAACTTGTTCTTACTATTGTGTTTAAACTTCATTTCTATCACATTGGGCTTTTGTATACATGCTCACTAACAGTGCCTGAAAAAACTTTAATTGCTTACTGAGTGAAAAAACACTCTGTAACTTTATTATTTGTATTTAATGACAAATTGTTTTTCTTTTTGCTATACTTAACCTGTGAGATACATACTGCTGAGCTTTATGTGGCAGTTATGTATTCCTTAGCTTAGGGATAGTGTGTGTATATCGCTATCATAAGAATATTTTTTTAAAAAATCCACCTGCTTTTACTTTTTTATTTCCTTTCTGTCTGTCTATCTGTATTAGAGTACATCTTTCTAGGATATCCCTGGCTAGCCTGTTACTGATTACATACCCCAGTTTGGTCTTGAGTTTTTGACAGTCATCCTACCTAAGCCTTGTAAGCAATCTGCTTAGGGACCATATCCTTATGCCTTCCATACTCACCTGCTCTCACTTAACATTTCAAGTCATTTTCCCCTTTTAACCAAAAGTTCTGCTACAAAGACTTCTGCGTTTCTGTTTTGTCTTCTGGAATTTGTGCGCTTGAAAGGATGCAAGAAAGGGACTGTATTGTTCAAAGTAATGTGAGGATTTTAGGGAGTGTATGTGTGTGTGTTAGTTATGATAAGATATTAATTGTGTTGCCCAGGCTCCCCTAGAACTCTAGGCTCAATGATTCCTTTGCTCTTTGCTTCAGGTATTCAAAGAGGTGGGACTACAGGAACATGCTTCCATGCCCTTTAATTTTAATTTCGATGGATATTATTATTGTCCAACAAAATAGTCCTAATAATTGACACTTATTCTGTGCTTTCATCAATTTTTGGTGTTAAATTTTAAAAGTTTTTGTTTGTAAGGGTTCAGAGTGGTGCTCGAATGTTTAAATACAATTTGGAATGACTGCTAGACTTGTTGTATTACATTTATTTATTTATGCTGTATGTGGGCATGTGTGTCACAACATTTCTGGGAGTCTTTTCTCTCTTAACATTTGGATCCCAGGGATTCAACTAAGATCATCAGGCATTGACAGCAAGTGCCTTTATCCCATGAGCCTTCTTGATGGCCCATGGTAATTTTTTATATAAGAATTTATTTTTAAGATCTTGTTATTACCATGCTATCTAAACAGATTACAGTTTATATATTCACTTCCTACAATATGATGGATTAGGGTGTTTCTGAAAGAAGCTGAAAACTGCATCTTTGTTTCTTCTTTCTAAAGGCATCCTGTATAAAAAAGCCATTTGATTATGGAGAGGTAAATTCCGTGAAAGATGCTGCTGATGAAAATCTGATGGAGGCACAGGGTCCATCATCCTCAAGTCTGTTTAGTGGTTACCCTGCTAGTACTGTGAGCGATACAAATGATTCTGGAGAGAATCAGAGTACTGTTGGTAAGTAAGTGTTTACTGCTTGGGGTTTCCTTTACCACTTTATATGAATTTGTCACTGTAAAGGACCTCACTGAAAAGAACTTTAATTATAATTTCATTCCCCTGAGGTATTGTCTACTTGGATTGTTCTTTTTCTATACATTAATTTTTTTTTTTTTTCTGGAGACAAGAGTTTTGCTATGTAGTCCTGTCCTAGAACTCATTATATAGACCAGGGTGGTCTACAAACTCAAAATAATCCACCTGAGTCTGCCTCCCAAGTGCTAAGATTAAAAGTGAGTGCCACTATGCCTGAGCACTTATAAAATATATATTATTGTTTATATTATTTTTCTGTGTTCACGTGTGTTAATGTGGTCACACATGGAAGTTGAAGGACAATGGTCTAGAAGTCAGTTCTCTCCTTCCACTGTGTGCTCTGCGTTCTGGGTTTTAAACTCAGTTTTATTGGCTATATGTAAACCCTTTTACTTGCTGGGTCAACTTCACTGGCTCTCCGTACTGTACATTTTAAATCACTCTCATTTTAAAACTCAAATTTTTTAGTTTCTTTCTTTATTGTTCATAGAAAAATTAAAAATAGTTTAAACGAAAACTACATGATATATTATTTCGACTGTGAAAGCAGGAGGATGTTTTAGGTCATATCAGTATCAGTCTACTGTGCCCCTGTCTGTGTTAATGAGTGCCTTTTGTTTTTAGGTGCCATGAGTCTTTTAGCTGCTGATTATCTGTCAAAACAAGATCATCTTCTTTTAGACATGCTCAAGTTCTTGTGCTTGTGTGTAACCGCATCTCAGAGCAATACAGTGTCTTTTAGAGCAACTGATATTAGAAGAAAGTTGTTAATGCTACTTGATTCTAGCACACTGGACCTTACTAAATCCATCCACCTACAGATGGTGAGTAAAGTGGAAGAAGCTTTTTGATTTTTTTATGGTGTTACCAAAATATGTAATAGTTGGATATGTAACTTTGAAGACTTGTTTTTTAGAAAGATGAATCTAAGACTAGTTATAAAATATATTCTGCATATGTGTGTATATGTGTTTCCCAGATTAAGCAAAAGCAGTTTTATTGAATAAGTGGGGTAACAGGTATATGTTATCACGCTTGGTTTTCTCATTTTTCTCTTTTAGCATGCTATGAAAATAATTGAAGGTGAGGCTGAAACATTAAAACTTGGGTATATTTTGAATATTATTCCCTATAATTATTATGTATTATTATACACTGGAACAGGAAACATCTTTAAGACAGGTTCTCACTGTGTAGCCCAGGCTGTCCTGTGCTACAGTCTTCCTTCCAAGTGCTGAGATTATGAGTGTATTCAGCAGTCAGTAGAACAGGTCTTGATTGTAAAAATAATTCATAACATGGAATTTGAGGTCTGAGTGTTGCTTTCAAACTAATGCTACTAATACCTTCAATTTTAATTCATGACTTTGTGGCTTAATCCCCCCCACACACATACAAATTTGTAGCTCCTTTGTTTGTCTTTATAAGACAAAATGAAAACCCTACCTTTTCACAAATAAGTAATGAATTTATTTACTCAGTAACTGTCTATGGAACTAATTTCTTATCATGTGGAATATGTCCTTACCTTATTCCCAGTAAGAAGTTGGTGATAGCTCTTGAGCCATTGAGTATCTTCTAGATAGATTATAGACTTGGTTTGGTAACTAGTAGACATACCTAGTGCATGCCTAACTGTGTAATGGAATCCCTTGTCATGGGATTAGGCTGAACAGGCATTCTCTGATTGAAATGGGTTTCATTGTATCTTGTTGGGACCCTTGGTTTCATTCCTCACAAATACTCTAGTATAAAGTTTTACCACTGACTTGTGGGAAGGGTTATATGCTTGTCTTGAAGCTTTGATGTTTGAAATCATTCCACATTCTCAGTAACATTATATATGACTCCCAAGTTAAGTATTAAAGAGGGTTTTAACAAATTCTTTATTAATATATAAGTAATATCTCTTAGGATTTTTTGCTTATAACTAGAAAGTTACTTAGCACCTCTGAGAAATTGATTGCTTATTTTTAATTACCCTTATAAATGTTACTTATAACAGCTCCGTGTGTTTGTGTGTGTGTGTGTGTGTGTGTGTGTGTGTGTGTGTAGTAACACATAGTTACAGAGTTGCCATGGTTAAGTAGGTAGGTTAGGATATTTTACTTTTCAGGATTATCTTTGCTTCCCAGGACTCAGTAGTTTTTGACCATTGAATTTAGCATTATTCTGAGAGTATAGAGACATATTTAGTTTCAGATTCTTTATCTTTTAACTGCAGTGGTGACAGTGATGATCATTTATTGAATTCCAGCAATAGAAGTTATTGTTTCTACTCCTTTGTTACCTGACCAAATAATTGATTGATATATCCCCATTTTACAGGCGAGAGTGTGGGTTCTCCGTGCCATACGGTCAGGATTCTTAGTCATTTAAGTTAAAGCTGTTGTGCTGAATTTTGAATTAAGTCTTTGATTTTAAAGATATTTTATTATATGCTGTGTTTAGAAATGCTCTGTGATGTTTATATGTGCTTAAAAGAGTGATGTATGGGTAAAGCTGGCTTTTTCTTTTTTTTAAACTACCCTAGTACTTAGTGCTTCTGAAGGATCTTCCTGGAAGAGAGCATTCGTTGCCAATGGAAGATGTTGCTGAACTTCTGAAACCATTATCGTAAGAATTGAAAGCCATGTTACGTTATGCTCACTTTAAATTATAAGCTAACTGACATGTTCTTGTAAGCTTAATAACAAAAACCTTTTCTACCACAGCCTGGCATGTTCTCTGCATCGTCGCGACCAAGATGTTTGTCGAACAATTTTAAGCCATGTCCATCATATAGTGACAAGCCTAAGTCAAGGCAGTGTGGACACTGAGGGCACAAGGAATGCTCAGGGACAGTTCCTGACAGTGATTGGGGCATTTTGGTAAGCATAAGTCTCTTTCTTCACTTCGGGATGCAGGTGTAAACTCTATACTTTGGTGATTTTTTTTTCCTGAGTATCTCGTGTAACTTTCTGCATATTTAACAATAGTATAACATAATCTGTCTTCATTTCTTTAATGTGCATGTCAGTGAATATTGCTTACATGGGTGTGGGTACATGTGTGTCACTGTACTCTAAGACAGTCAAAGAACAACTTGGGCTGTCAGTCCTCACTTTCTACCTGTTTAAAGCAGGTACTATGTTCGCTGCTGCCCATACCAGGATATCAGACCCACAGATTTCTCCTTTTCTGTTTCTCATCTTGCTGTATGCATGCTGAGATTGAGTACATATGGATGCTACTGCATCTTACTTTACATGAGCTCTGGAGATCTAGATTCTGATGTTCACATGTTCACACTTACATGGCGCGTACTTCAGCTATAGAGCCCTTTGCCCAGCTCTGTCTTCCAGTTCCTAACTGAAAAGCTACACTAGTTTTTATAAAGTTTTGTGTTCTAAAGTGTTTAGCATATGGCCCTGTAAATTTTGAATCACACATAACTTGACATGGATGGTGCATAAAAAGTGCAGCAATCCTAAACCAACTGAATTGTTGGTGATCTAAATGAACCTATTGGCTTTGACACTGCTTATTTCATTCCTAGTCTCACAATAACAGTTGTAGACATCTTTTTAACACTTTATTTAATGTGTGGGGAAGTCTGAGCACAGCCATGGTGCACATGTTCAGGTTAGAGAGCAACTTGTAGGAGTCAGTTTTTCTCCTTTTACTGTGTGGGTCCCAGGGATCAAACTCAGGTCCAGCAATAACATATTTATTACTTATAGGAGATCACATACATGTCACTTAGATGCCTCATTCTTTTAGAATAGTAAAGAATTTTCTAAGTCAGTATAGAACATAGATTTCTAAATATATGTTATAATGACGAAAACCTAAAGGATATTCTGTTCATAGTCAGTTTTCTATAGTATGGCTACCTGAAGTATGTCAGTTCCAAGATATAAAACAAGTGTACATTAGAATGAATTTCTCTTTATTTAGCTTGAATTTTAGGGAAGATAAATATACTGGCATGCTGGCATGTTTCTTATAATGAGAATTATTTATTTGCGGTTTTGTGGGTTGTTGTTTTTTTCTTTTTGTATTTTCGAGACAGGGTTTCTCTGTGTAATAGTCCTAGCTGTCCTGGAACTAGATTTGTAGACCAGACTGGCCTTGACAATTAATTTAAAGCAGAATTTTTTGAAATTATCTATGATATTGTTAATATTTATTGTTTTTTTCTGTTTTTGCCTTTGTTTGAATAATTATTACATTGAAAGTCTTATCTGATTTCAGGCATCTAACAAAGGAGAAGAAATGTATATTCTCTGTAAGAATGGCATTAGTAAAGTGTCTTCAAGCTCTCCTTGAGGTGGGTTATTCCATGTTACTAGAAAGTTTTTCATTGGAATGATCGAGGCAGGCCTCCTTTCTTTCGGTATGCTAATGAGTGTTTTTTTTTTCTTAATATTTTGCATTTAACTTTGATTGCTATTTTACAATAGGCTGATCCATATTCCAAATGGGCAATCCTTGACATAAGGGGACAAGACTTTCCTGTAAATGAAGTATTTCCACAGTTTCTTGCTGATGATCATCACCAAGTTCGGATGTTGGCTGCAGGGTCAATCAACAGGTAATGAGTTAGGTTTTCACAAAGCTCTTGTAATGCTGCTGATAGCAGCAGCACCTTCACTAGCTGCAATGTTAACAGCAACGTCCACTTAATCAGTGTATGCATGTACCTGGGAATTGTGTTTTTTCTTTAATCTGACAGTTCTGTCACTTATATAACATTGTCTCTAATTTATAATTGAAAACTGGCTTAGAGAGTTAACTGGCTTGGTGCTATGGAACTTATGAGCCATTGGTTTGAATGAGAAGTGTCTGCTAGCACAGAGAAGGTATAGAATATTTGGCTATTAATGGCTTTATGTGAGTCAGCAGTCTCTTCATTTTGTATGATGCTAATATAATTTCTGTTTTTAGCCTAAAATAATATTTGGCTATGGTGACTTTTCATTGACAATTGGTGAAATGAATATATTTGAAAAAGAAATTCTGTGCTACTTTAAAAACATCAAAGCTGAGCCGAGCAGTGGTGGCTCATGCCTTTAATCCCAGCAATCAGGAGGCAGAGGCAGGCGGATCTCTGTGAGTTTGAGGCCAGCCTAGTCTACAAGAGCGATTTCTAGGACAGACTCCAAAGCTACAGAGAAACCTGTCTTGAAAGACAATAATAATAATAATAGTAAAATAAAATTTTTAAAAAGCTGAAAATTGCATATTTTTCAGATCTAAATGACCAATAAAAGAAGGTTGCCATAAAGAAATTATCCAAGCAGGCACATACTCTATGGCAGTGGTTCTCAACCTGCGGGTTGTGACTCTTTGGGATGGTAGAGCGACCCTTTCACAAGGGTCATCTAAGACCATCAAAAAACACGGATGTTTACATTATTATTCATAACAATATAAAAATAATAGTTATGAAGTAGCAATGAAAATAATTTTATGGTTGGGGGTCACCACAACTTGAGGAAGTGTATTAAAGGGTTGTAGCATTAGGAAGGTTGAGAGCCACTGCTCTATGATGTTAGAACAAATGTGTCCAAAATTTGAGTCTGTGACAGTGGTGTTTCCATGAGCCAGGTGTTGTTCCTTTTTCCTCATTTATTTTAGTAAGAAAATAGTGCATTGTCAAGATTGCTCTTGGTTATGTGTGGGAGTTCAACTTACTGAACTGAAGTTTAAATTATCAGGCCATAGAGGATCATAAGTTGAGTGCAATAACTCAGTGAAGTAATATCACGGGGGGGGGGGGGAATCGAAGTTTTCAAAAATTTCAAGAAAGATAAGTAGACTTGTTATATTTTGGTTTTTTTTTCTTATATTTTGATTTGTTAGATATTTAACGTTGGGCTGTTTCAAGAGAGGCTAGCAAAATAAAGGAATCAGAAATAACAAATTTCTAAGAAATATCAAGACTAAACTTCATTACAGTTGCCTTAAAATATGTGTTTATTATGTAAGAGACATTGATAACCTCTACATCAAATATAATGTTAACTGAATATCCAAGTATTAAGCTATTCATTTTGGGGATGATTAAACATTAGAAAAGATTGATAAATAAGTTTGTAGACTCTTATGATTCATGTTTCACAAGAGGAGACACTCTTTCTGACAGCTTGGCTTTGATGTTCAAATCTGACCAGTAGTTAAAGAACTTTGAAATCTTTTGTATCTAGAAAAATTGGCTTATAGATTAAGGACCTTAACATTTCACAGATGGTCTGAACTACTGAAGTAGCCTTTCAAAAGAAGAGCTTTGGAGTGGTTTATTTGTGTTCTAGAATATGCTTTGATATGTAGGGTTTGAAATAAATAGATTTTGTTTGTTTTTAAAGATTATTCCAGGATATGAGACATGGAGATTCCTCTGGATGGTCGAAAGCACTGCTTTTGAAGTTTCAGCAAACAGCTTTTAAAAATGCATACCTGAAAGCAGAGGCAGGAATAAGAGACGTGGTGACTACAGTAAGTTGTCTGTGCTCTGCACTCATGTGCGGTCTGTCAGTGTTACATGTTCTTAGCACAGTTTTGATGAGAGTTTGCGTTTAGTAGTTAACACTGTAAAGCTGGTCTAAGTCAAGTGTATGGACAGGATAAAATTTTCCTGAATGAAATTTATAGGTCAGAATAAGTCAATAATAACAATTGTTTTTGCTTCAACTAATCTAATTATTGTGAGGCGAATCCAACTTTAATGGGGATTTCAATATAAAAGAGAGATTAAAAGGCCTTTTTTAGTTTAAGAAATCTTTAAAGCCAAAAGGAAAAATCCAAAACACACCAGAAAATACTGTGTATGATGGTGTGTGCCTATGATCTTACTATTCAATGACTGAATTAAATTTGAGAGCTCCCTGGATTGCAGAGTGAGTACACCTTGTCAGAAAATGAAGATAGGGGCTGGAGAGAAGGCACTCAATTAAAAACATGGGCTCTGAGGATCTGAGTTTGATTCCCAGCACCCACATGGCATCTGTAGCTCCAGTTGCAGGGTATCTGCCACCCTTTTCTGATCTCTGTAGGCACTGTACTTAGACATCCGTGTGGACAAAACACCCCCACACATAAAAATTAAAAATAAATTTAAAAACTGAAGATGGGTGCCTATTGGGACTTTTAAAAAAGTAATTGATGGCTAAGCTGAAAGCATGTTGTTCTGTCCACAAGGCTTTCCTTTACTAATATAGACAGATGGCAGTGATTTTTAAAGAAGAAAACATAAAAAGTCTTAGGAGTAGCACCTTGTAGTGGAAGAACTCTTAAAACTTCTCATTCTCCTTTTGCTGTTTGTTCTTTAGATAACTTAATACCATGTGAAAATGTTTTTTCTTTGGTAATTGTTTCCCTTAGATCTTTGGAAATGGCAGCTTTTCTTAACTATAGAAAAGCTTGTTTCTCATGTCTTTCCTTTTAGCTCATTACTATAAGATTTAAAAGTTTGCAGGTTACTTAGAGATTAGAGAATACTTGAGCTTGCTTGCTTGATTTATCAATTTCATTATTTATGTCATTATTCTTATAATTTTCTTAAGTCATGTGATACTCAGAACCCTGATCTTCTGGATGAGATTCACAATAGAAAATCTGTTTTACTGGTGGTGGTAGCTGTGGTCTTGCACTGTAGCCCTGTGTGTGAAAAACAGGCTCTGTTTGCCTTATGCAAATCTGTGAAGGAAAATGGATTAGAACCTCATCTTGTGAAAAAGGTATGATGAATATTTTCACATTGTTTTTATGTGTCATTTGATGGTTAGAAACAGTTTCTTTTTTGGACTGGGAATATTAGAAACAAGTTTGATTGTGTGCGCATATACATGTGTAGGGGGTGCATTTTTTCCACTGCTGGCGCTTGGACCCAGAGCCTTGTACTTAGTAAGTAAGCACTGTACCACCGAACTATTGTCTTTTCCCCAGCCAAATTTATTAATTCTTTAAGCAGTATATTTGTTTTCAGTATTTCTTCTTAGTTTTATAAAACACTCATTGAGAATTAGCAAAATTTAGTGGTTGTGTCCACACAGACCAGTTCCTCTAGAATACTGTTTATTGATGGAAACACTTGGAGATTTTTGCTTGCTTATGCCTCAGATTGTGGAGCAGCACACTGGAATTTAATAAGTTGAGGACAATGTGACTTTTAGGTTAGATTTTGAAAAGAGGCCTGGGCTCAGTCATTGCAAGCATAACATCCCATCTGTAGACTGTGGTAGCTCTCCCTGATCTTCCACTCCAAGCTCATCATTTGAGACCCTCTACAAGTTCTTGTTGCAGGTTTAATGTGGTAAATATGGACTGATGGGCAGTTAACTTTGTACCAGCATGGGTTCCATGAAGCTTTATTGTAGGTCATTGTCTAGGGAACTGGTCTTAAATGAATTAACCTTTTACTTATTGTTATTAAAGTGAGTGACATGGTTTTGGATTTTTAGAAATTTAAATGTAAAGATGAAAATATTTAAATTTTCCTTAGACTTTTCTTTGAAATATAGTCAGCTATATAAAATTATGCTATTATTTATTTAATGTCTATTGTGGGTTTTCTATGTGCTCTGGATACTGCTTCAGCAAATGTATAGTAAGTAACATTTTCCATTTTCTCATTTATTACTACCCTGTGTCATTGATAAAGAAGTCAAGGTAGAAAAATATTAAGTGACTGCTACAAATACAGTTTAAATACTAGCAAGCTTAAACATCACATTTTCCTTTTGTGCAGGTTTTAGAGAAAGTCTCCGAATCTTTTGGGTGCAGAAGTTTAGAAGACTTTATGACTTCTCATCTAGATTATCTGGTTTCAGAATGGCTGGACATTCAAGATACTGAATACAACTTATCTTCCTTTCCTTTTATTTTATTAAATTACACAAGTATTGAGGATTTCTATAGGTAGGTTTATATATATTGTTTGCAGTAGTGTTGGACAACCCTCCTCCCACCTCTCACATCCATATCTACAGGTAGGAAGTTGCCTGGTTTTTTATTTAAAAAACAAAAAAGACATAGTGAGATTGTATCAAAGGATGTATGTATGCTTTTAGTTCAAAAACTTAGGATTTGTTGGTAGCAATATTAGTAATCAGTTGTGTGTCATTGAGTAAGCTGTAGTAATATCTTATGTATCTCGATTTACACATATAAGATATATTTACATGCTATCGTATTTATCTTGAATTGTACATAATATCTTATGTATCTCGATTTACTTTTGAAAATAATCAAAGGTAAATTACTAGTGGGGTAATTATTTCCTTTTCTTTCCTATTGCTTGATAGTGAATTAGTCATTATTTCTATGAATTTTCAAAGCTTATCGAAAAATGCTAAGATGTAGCTCAGTTGGTATAGTGCTTGCCTAGCATGCTCAAAGTCCTAGATTCAACACTGACTACATAAACCAGACATAGTGGCACATACTTATAATCTGAACACTCAGAAGGTCAATAGATGAAGGAAGCACAGTAGTTCAAGGTCATTTTCAGCTACATAAGGAGTTCAAAGCCAGCCTGTACTACAGAGGATCCTGTAATTTTTTTTTTTTAAAAAAAAATGTTTTTTGATAGATGTACATTTGATGGTTTTTATCATCCATTATATTTTGCGATAACTTTCATATTTGTTCTTTGAATTTATAAATTGTTTTACCATTGGTCTTACATTAAGTTTTGATTGATATTACCATTACCATTGCCATAATCAAGTATCAAGTTGATTATGGGTAAAAAATAAAAGTTCCTTAGCTGGATATAGTGGTGCATACTGTGTGTCTATAATTCCTGACCTCAAGAGGTAGAGGCAGGAGGATTCCCACAATTTACAGGTCAACATGGTGTGTACATAAGTATAGTTAGTCGAGGCTAGCCTGGGCTACGGAGTGCTATCGTCTCAGAAAAAGTGAGGGAGAATAGAAGTTGTACTTTTTTGTGTGTGTGTTATTATTTATATTTTTCTTATCTTTAATTTCTCCATTTATAAAATGAGAATAAGAGTATTTAATGATCTAGGGGCTGGAGCAATGGCTCAGCAGTCAAGAGCACTGACTTCTAGAGGACCCAGGTTCAATTCCCAGCACCCATATGGTAGCTCACAATTTTCTGTAACTTCTTTTCCAAGGGATCCATTGCCCTTTTTGTTTCAGGGGATCCAATGCCCTCTTCTAGCCTCCATAGGCACCAGGCAGAACACCTGCATCTGTAAAATTTTAAATAAATAAATAATTTAAAATATAAAAGTAAGTTTGTTTATTTATTATTGGTTTCTTGGGACAGGATTTCTCTGTGTAGGTTTGGAGCCTGTTATGGAACTCAATCTGTAGACTAGGTTAGCCTCGAACTCACGGAGATCTACCTATCTCTGCCTCCTGAGTGCTGGGATTAAAGGCATGCGACATCACTGCCCAGCATATTTTGTTATTTTAATGTAAAATTTTACTTTGAAAACATTTGTAACCTAAATTTTAAACTTACATATTTTCAGATCTTGTTACAAGGTTTTGATTCCACATTTGGTGATTAGAAGTGAGTTTGATGAAGTGAAGTCCATTGCTAATCAGATTCAGAAATGCTGGAAAAGTCTGTTGATAGACTGCTTTCCAAAGATTCTTGTACACATTCTTCCTTACTTTGCCTATGAGAGCACAGGAGACAGCAGCATAATACAGAAGAGAGAGACTGCTACCAAAGTCTATGATATACTTAAAGGTGAAGACTTACTAGGAAAACAGGTATGGCTTCACTTTTTATCTACTGTTATCCCCTTACTGATAAAAGATGTAAGCTTTAAAGTCTAAGGTTATCAGACTTGGGGTGATGACTTGGTTATGTTTTTGCTGTGTAAATATGGCTACCTGAGTTCATAGCCCTACATCCATGTAACAGCTTGCCTTGGCTGGCAGCTCACACATGTAACCCCAGAGCCAGGGATCTTGGATGCTTGCTGGCATTCCTAGAGAATTTCTGCCCTTCGTGAGCCTGCCTGTAGCAGAAGCAGATTGGTGAGAAATTTACTTTTTTCACAGTCATTATTTTAGCAGCTGTTGATGAAAAATGATACTGTCACCAGATACGGAAGAAGAGTACAGGGCATCTCAGGGGCTCACAAAGGTTTCTTAATAGTTAAGATTATTAAAGAGTTAACAGATTAATAAAAAGTAAAATGCAAATCAGGGAACAGTGTAAGTTATGGAACTTTGCTAGCTGGAGAACGTCCGGTTTTAGAAATTTAATATGAAATCCAAATTCTTTTAAATGATTCTGTATAATACAAGGGTTGAAGTAAGGAGAGTTGGTTTGTTGTGATTTCCTTATGCTCATCTTGGTCTATGGATTGGCTGTGTAGAAGAAAATATAGAGGTTTTCTTTGCAGAACTTGGGCTTGGTTGTCTTTTTTTATAGTTATGAAGTAAGGAATTAATACAGACCCTTAGTGCTGTTGTAAAAATCACAGATATAAAAGTGTTTAATATATTTTAATTTTGTGTCCTTACAGATTGATCAAGTATTCATTAGTAATTTACCAGAGATTGTGGTGGAGTTACTGATGACATTCCATGAAACAGCTGATTCTGATGCCAGTCAAAGCACTGACCTCGCTGACTTTTCAGGGTAAGCCTGTTCCATAGAAAGGTAGCATATGTAGTATACGAGTCACCTCAATCACCTATCTCCTTCACTGCAGCCTTCCTACTGTACTTGCTTTTTCTAGCTGCCTTTTTGGGGAAACCCAGTCTTCTCACTCTTCCCTTGGTATTTAAGCATTGAGTTACATAATTCCTTTTGTGACTTTTTCTTGATGTGTTTTATTACTGATTCCCTTAGCCATGTCTTGCCTTTTTCTCTGCCTCCTTTCTTTGTGGTGCTCTTTAGCTGTCCAGTTTAACTCAGATGTGAAATCAGTTGGTTGTATATGAATATCAGAGTGACTTTTTTGGCTTGATTGTAAGCTACTTGAAAATTCTCAATTTTAAAAAATAAATTAAAATACTATTTTTTTGCATATGGATGTTTTGCCTGCATGAATATCAAAACATCACGTGCATGTTATGCCTATAGAGGCTGTAAAGGGGGCATCAGTACACCGCCTACACCCCACACTTCTTGGAGCTGTAGTTGTAAGCCACCAAGTAGATGTTAGGAATTGAACCTGGGTCCTCTAAAAAAGCAGTCAGTGCTCTTAGCTGCTGAGCCATCCCTCCAGTCCCCAAAATATTTTGTTTGTGTTTTGTTTTTGTTAGACAGGGTTTTGCTGTGCAGTGTTGGCTGTCCTAAAACTCTCTCTGTAGAACAGACGGCCTCAAGCTCAAGGATCTGCCTGCCTCTGCCTCCCAGTGCTGGGATTAAAGGTTGCACCATTGTGCCCAGCTGAAAATACTCAGTTTTTATAAAAGCTTACTGTGCTAAGCATATAAATTAGTATTAATGCTGGGAAAGAAGTCAGAGTTTATAATTGTATTCTAAATAATGTTACTGATCTAATGTGTCACCTGGTTTAAGATACTATTGGTCTTGCAATACTCTAATATAGAGTTGTAAATCAGACCTGAAGGGAAGTTTTGCTAAGGCTTGACTCTGGGGCTGCCATTAACATCATAAAAGGTTAAATAAACCAATTGTTTTAAACAAATCCATCTGAAGTTAAGTCTGATTCATATGTGAACTTTGTTTTACTGTTTGTGATTTTAAAATATATTGTTTCAGTAAGAAGCCAGTTTTATAACTTGGGAGTTATTTAAAGCTCCATTTTAGAAGTTCACTCTTCTAATTTTGTTTTTAAAATACCTACATTTTTTTTCTTTAGGGATTTGGATCCTGCTCCTAATCCACCATATTTTCCATCACATGTTATTAAAGCAACATTTGCCTACATCAGCAACTGCCATAAAACCAAGATTAAAAGCATTTTAGAAATTCTTTCTAAAATTCCTGTAAGTACATGTTACATTATTAGTATAATAATTGATAAGAAAAGTCCTTTTTAGCTAGAAAATCTAAATATATCTGGGAGATAATAAGCATGAAAACTTACTTGACTAATTTAAAAAAGAAAAACACTTGATTTACAAGTTGTATTTTAGTATGTTAGTTATTGTTAACTAAATGTATCAGGCCAGGATTTCATGACCCTGCCTTATTAATTATCTCAGGGAATATGTTTACTGTTTCATAATAATCTATTAAGTTTCAGTTTACTTTCTAAAAACTAATGTAGCAACTTTTTAAAAAGTGAAATACTCTTAACAATTTTAATATAATATTTTGCATGTGCTGTCAAGCCCATATCTAAATGATCATTTAGTAAAGTTTAAACTATATTGGTTGTAGCTGATTATATTTGATTTAAAAAATTTTTTCTATATGTATATCTATTTTATAGGATTCCTATCAGAAAATTCTTCTGGCCATTTGTGAACAAGCAAATGAGACAAATAATGTCTATAAAAAGCACAGAATTCTTAAAATATATCAATTGTTTGTTAGTTTATTACTGAAAGATATAAAAAGCAGCTTGGGAGGTGCTTGGGCCTTTGTTCTTCGGGATGTTATTTACACATTGATTCATTATATCAATAAAAGGTAAGGAATAGATTGGACTGATGCATTAGCAGTATTTTTTTGTGTGCTGGTCTTTCATGTGTGCAAGCGCGTGCATGTTGGACATGAGTGTAAGTAGAGTTGAAGTTGGCATCAGGCATCTTTCTTAATTGTTTTTCACCTGCTTCGTTGAGTCAAGGTCACTTAGTGGAACCAAAGCACATCAGTATGGCTGGTCTGTCTAGCCAGCTTGCTCTGAGGATACCTATCTGTTTCCTGCATCCTGGGATTGTAGGTGAACACTGTGCTCTTTCATTGGTCTCTATGTACATTTTCATGATAATCTCATTCTATTTTTGCCTATGTCATTGTCATCAAAAGTAGTCTAGTACGTTTGCTTTGTTCTTTTCACTCGAAATTGCTTTGGCTGTTTGAGATTTGTGTGTGTGTATTCTGTTTGAATCTTGGAAATTTTATTATTTATTTTTAGTTCTCTAAGGAGTCATTGGTATCTTTAGGGATTATATTATTGCATTTTGCTTTGTGTAGGTAGAGTGAGCATTTTAATAATGATTAAAGGATTTCTTCCTTTTTACCTTCTTTCATTAATATATAATAAATTTTTTGTTTTTGTTTTGTAGAGATTGTTTCTGTTCAGGTTAAAATTTTTTGTGGTTGTTATAAATGAGATCCCCTACCCTTTTCCATTTCATTCATTATCATTGTGAAGAAATCCTACTGATTGTTTTATGTTGAATTTATAACCTGCACTTTACTGAATACATTTAGTAGTTTTAGTGGGTTTCTTTGTGGAACTGTTAAGTTTACCTGCAAATAGTGATGATTTGAGTTTTCTCTGTTAGTTTGGACACAATTTACTTTTCTTTCCTATGTGTTCTATCACTGTCTTGAAATTAGAAGTGAAAGAGAAGCTCTTGTCCTTTTAAAAATGATAGAGAAACTATTCAGCTTTTCTCTGTCCATTGTGTTAACTCTGGACTTCTTATTTTATTGAGGTATATTTCTAAAATATCTGTTTAGTTGAGATTTTTCTCCCACATGAAGGGATGTTAAATTTATTCAAATTCCTTTTTTGGCTGTTAAGATAGTCATAGATTTTACTCTTAATTCTGTTGATATATGGTTTAGCACTTTTATTGATTGGTATATGTTGAACATCCTGGCATATCTGGGATGCACCCCACCTAATCTTGTACAATCTTTGCCGTGTGATGTTGAATTTGATTTTCTAGTACTTTATGGGAGGTTTTTTTGTATCTATGCTTATCAGGAATATTGGCCTGCAGGGTTTTTGGTTTTTTTTTGTTTTGTTTTGTTTTTTTTTTGTTTTGTTTTGTTGTTATATACTTCTGTGGTTTGGGTGTCAGGATAATTCTGATCTAGTGGAATGAATTAGTGGAAATTGTCTTTAATTTTTGAGTAATTGAGAAAAACCAGTATCAATTTAGTGATGTCATCTGGTCCTGGACTTTGTTGTTGCATGACTTTTTATTTAGTCTCATTACTTGTTATTGACTTGTTCAAATTAGCTATTTAAGTTAGTTTTTCTTTCCTTATTATTGACTATCAGTTGTTTTAAAGTGTTAGGGCTTTGCTGAATTGCCTTCAAACAAACACCTAGGTTCAGCAATTTCTCTTTCCTTTACCTTTCAAATAACAAAAGCTGCAGGCATATATTCTCTGGATAGTCTCTCATAAGTTCATTTGGCCTTGTCCTTTTTTTTTTTTAATAGTCCAGAGGTTTGTCATTTTTTTTATATCTTCAAAGAATGGAAATTTAAAAACATTCATTCTTTTGTTATGATGAAAGCATTCAAAATCCTTTCTTATAGCTTTTTGATCTATACAGTTATCTGCAGTTATCCTCTTCTGTAGCACACTGGAATGTCTCATTCCCGAGCTGTGACTTAGTGCCCACAGATCTCTTCCCAATCCTTCCATATCTCTACTCTCTGTTCTTTGGTAACCTTCATTCTATTCTCAACTTTTAATTAAATTTTAAAATTATTTTGAATTCTTTCTTTAGTAACTCCAGTATTTGAAGCTCTTCAGGAAATGTTTCGATTTTCTTCCTTGGATACTTCTACTTCATGCTTTATTTATTTATAGGGTTTGCAGTTTTGTTAATCAAATCTGACTGCTTCAGTACATAATGAGGTTAAGTGTTGAAATCAGATTTTCTCTAAGGTTTGACTCTGAATGCTGCTCCATGCATGTTGGTTGTCTGGGTATGCATATGGAGACTAGAGAGGGACATACCATGTCTTCCTCTAGCTTTAGACAGCATTTCTCACTAAGTGAGAACCAGGCCATTTTAGCATGTCTGGCTGGCCAGCAAGCTCCTTGCCCACAGTCCTATAGTATGGATATGAACAACCATGCCTGCTCGTTATGTAGATGCTCAGAATTAGAACTCAGACCCTCATGCTTTCAGGGTAAGCACTCTCATCTGCTGAGCCATCATCCCGGCCTTGTTTGTCCTTTATTCGTTTTCTTCTTTCCTCTTTCCTCCTCCCTTCCTTTCCTTCCTTCCTCCCTTCCTTCTTGTCTTATTTTATTTTTACTGAACACCAGCTCTTATCAAGTGGTTTTCTTGCTCTAAGTATTCAATGCAGCCTGTCTTTCTTTTCCTTCTTTTGGGTTTTCAGCGGTTATTTGATTATGAGGAGCACTGTCAAAAGTACTGGGGATAGGGTACACATGAGAGAAAGAGTAAAGACTTTTGTTTACAAAAATGACTGCTACGACTGTCCTTCAGTCCTTGCTGGCCTGCAGTGATTCCTGGATCTCTTACTTGAATGAGTTTTGCAGTTTTCTTGTTTTCTGGTAGTTCTGATTGGATTGCATATTGTGTATCTGTTGTAGGATCTGCAGGCCTGTTTTTCGTCCCGTAAGGCTAGCTTTACACCAGAAATACCAACACACAAACTGTATTCATTTAAACACTGCTTGGCCCATTATATCTAGCCTTTTCTCAGCTAACTCTCATACCTGGACTAGCCCATTTCTAATAATGTGTGTAGCACTCCAAGGTGCGCTTACCAGGAAGATTCTAGCCTACATCCATCCTGGGTAGGAGCTTCATCGCGTGTGCTCGGGAGAGGGGAGCATGGCCTCTGAGCTCACTTCCTCTTCCTTCCAGCATTCTGTTCTGTTTACTCCTCCCACCTATGTTTTAACCTATCAGGGCCAAGCAGTTTCTTTATTACTTAACCAATGAAATCAACAGATTGATATATGATACTCCCACATCATGTATCTCTCTGACATGCTTATTTTTTCTGAATTGTAACCATTGAAGTATTAGATATAAAAGTGACTTTGTCAAGCCATGTCAGAATTAGAGACATTGACTAAAAATGATTTGAGTATTATTTCAGAGTAGTTTCTTAGACCTTGATATTTTTTTCTTAATTTTTTTCCTGTTAGGCCTTCTCATTTCACAGATGTATCAAAGCATAGCTTTTCCCTTTGTTGTAATCTGTTAAGTCGAGTTTGCCATACAGCTGTAACTCACTGTAAGGATGCCCTAGAAAACCATCTTCATGTCATTGTTGGCACACTTATACCACTTGTGGATTATCCGGAGGTTCAAGAACAGGTAATTTACCAGTTGATCTACAGAGGGGTATTTGAGATAAATGAACTCTTAGGAATTGAATGCTGTTAGTTTGCCTGGTGTAGTTTTAATGTGAATGTTCTTTTGATAATGGTGGAGAAGACATTATTAGTAAATTAATCTTTGAAATCAGTTACCTAACCATTGGTAATTTTGATCTAATAAATCTGTTAGTTTTATCTATTACACTGAAATGTAGTAGTCCAAATTAAAACTAGCAGTTCCCACAGTTATGGATTGTGAGATCCCATATAAAATGTTCAGTTAACCCTGTTATTTGTTACGCCCGCTGTGTGTAGCACTGTACGTATTTTAGTTTTTGAAGCTATGCACACCAATAGCTGGGTACCATACATACCATTAGTTCATTTCTAGGTTAGCAGAGGTTTGTTTGTTTAACTCTCTGAATATAATTAATGCCTCCCTTTGGTTATTATTTAGGTATTGGACCTGTTGAAGTACTTGGTGATAGATAACAAGGACAATGAAAACCTCTTTGTCACTATTAAACTTTTGGATCCTTTTCCTGACCATGTTGTTTTTAAGAATTTGCGGCTTACTCAGCAGAAAATCAAATATAGTGGAGGACCCTTTTCACTCTTAGAGGTAATAAAAGTTTTATTTATAACTTTGTATTATACAATATAGGCAGTAGTATTTTTTTAAACCTTTAATGCTCTGTTGATAAAGACAGAAAACTTTATGTTGTAGTAAAAGTAATGCATGACATTTACCTTCTTAAATAAAATCTAAATATTTTAAAATATACATATATATTCTTAATATATTCTAAATTTGTATGTCTGTGTGTATACCTTATATGTACATGTACTCAAGAAAGTCAGAAGAAGTTTTCAGATTCCCCTGCTGCTGAAGTTATAGATAATTCTGAGCCACCTGCCATGTGTTCTGGTAACTGAACACAGGTCCCCTGCAAGAGCAACCATGTCTTTTAACCCCCGGATGTTCTCTTCAGCCCCTCAAAACAGATCTTTATGCATCTTCTTGTATTGCATTTAATGTCTGGATATCAAAGCTGTGTGACTAAGATGAATTTGAATATTCAAAGAATATGATACAAATTATTATTAATTTTCATACAATAAGGTCCTATGGTTCATTAGTATTTGAAAATTGTCCTTTTCTTTAAGGATTAATAATGTTTATATTAGTGATGATATTTAGCATGTTAGTCTTTTATAAATTTTAGTTATGTCTGTATTCTTTTAAATGTTATAATTTAAAATCATCATATTAGACTATAAATCTGTAAACATTTAATGCATTTAGATATAAAATTCAAGTTATACTAGTAAATAAATAAAAATTAAACTGCTTGCTGTGGTAGTCTTATCGAGTCTGTTGTTTTGACATCTAATGTAGATAAGAGACTCTTATCTACCTTAAAACATCGTCAGAACTAAAGTGGAAGAAGGAATGTATTATGTATTGTTTTGTATTTCATTGTCTATAGACACTGCTTATTTTTTTTTCTTTTTTTGTTTTATTTTTCATACTTAGCCAGTACATACTCAACTAATACTAAGTTGATTTTGTCTTTTAGGAAATTAACCATTTTCTTTCTGTGAGTGCTTACAATCCACTTCCACTGACAAGGCTTGAAGGACTGAAGGATCTTCGAAGACAACTGGAGCAACATAAAGATCAGATACTAGATCTTATGAGAGCATCTCAGGGTACTATTTATTTTTATGTGAATGGGTGTTTTGCTTGCATGTATATGTGTGCACCACATAACTTCAGTGCCTATGGAGACCAGAAGAAGGTATTGGATTCTTCTGAAACTTGAGTTAAAACATGGTTGTAAGCTGTCATATATGTACTGAACCTGGATCATATATGTAACTGAACCTGGTTCTTCTGCAAGAGCAGCAATTGCTCTTAACAGATGAGCCATCTCTACACCTGCTTCCGGGTATTAATTTTAACAGTATGAATTTTTTTCTTCCTGTTTCTTCTTCAGATATTCTTTTGTATATTCTTGGTCAGATTGCCACCATTGTCATTTATATTCACATCATTGCAGAGAGGCCACAGTATAGTGTGTGCTAAGTTCTGAATACTGTGTGGTAACAGACTAAGCAAGGTCCCTGCTAGCTTTTGTGTTTAATGGTTCTTATTTTCTCGTCATTTGTGACTTTGGTAAGGTATTAACTTTGCTGTTTAGCTTGTTCAAGCTCTTTCTCTGTCTGCTTGGTAAATTTTGCTAATCATTTTCATGTGGCAATATTTCAGAATTCTATCTGTATTTTTAAAATCCATTTATGATTTAAGATTGGGCATATGTGTTGAAAAAATAATATATTGTCCTTATGGAAATTGGAGCACTTTTCTCTAAACTATTTCTAGATAACCCACAGGATGGCATTGTGGTGAAGCTGGTTGTCAGCTTGTTGCAGCTATCCAAGATGGCAGTGAACCAGACTGGTGAAAGAGAAGTTTTAGGTAATGATTAAGTGAATGGTCTTCTTTAGTATGGTCAGAGTAAGTGTAAGCTTGTTGTTTGATTTACTGGAGAAATAAGGGTGGTTTGCTAAGTTATGTTTCTGCAGGTAACTCTAGATACCCACCTTTCATATTCCTTAGATATGCTTATAAGATAAAGTTAGCAATATTCATTAATAGTGTATAAATGTTAATTTTAAAACACCTTATAAAGATGTAGGACTATCATAAATCTCTGCTTAGTAAACTTCTGAGATATTTTATACATATGGCTTACTGGTATTTATACACTGGTTTATTTTGTACATAGCAAATAGGAACAACGCTTCTGAAGGATGGTTAAACTCACATCTTTTAAAATACCATTTAGATTTTTCCTTGAGTATAGGTATTTAGATTTGGTGGTTTTAGAATGGAAAGTCACATGATTAACATTGGCTGGAAGCTGGCATGGCAGTGTTGCCTTACTGAGAATGGGGAGTGTAAGAGCTGTTGGTGCACTTTCTCAGTTCCCACTGGAGCCTATTATCTAGCATACTTGCTTTTAGTTTGGTTTTTATTGAAATGTATCTTACATATAGACATGAATACAGACAAATGTACCTAGTTTAAAGTATTTAGATACAATCAAAGAATACCTGTGCATCTGCCACCCAGATCCAGAAATTGAACCTTACCAGACACTTGAGTCTCCCCTGCCTCCAGAATTAACATCTTTGTTCATTGTCCTGCTACTGGACATAAAGCTGCTTTGCTCCAGGAGCCCAACATAGCTTTCTTGTGTGACGCAAGAAGAATCCTGTTTTGTGCCTCATTTAGTGATAATAGACTGAAATCTTTCCTCTAACATCAGGAATTAGAAAAGTATTTTTTAACTTTACTGCTTGTATTCGGCACTACATTGAAGTTCTAACCAGAGTGTCAAGCAAGGAAAAGAACTGAAAAGTGTGCAAAGTGGAAAGGAAGCAATGCCTGTGATTATAGATGACATTTTAACTGAATTAGATGTTTAAGATTTATGAATAATGTATGTGTGATACCCGGGATTTCTTTTTTTTAATGTTTTAAGGTTGACACTTTATGCGGTGTCAGCCATGTTAATACTTGTGCTTTTAATATTCTGTTACTATAATTGTTAACTTATTTTCTATCACCTCTGAGAAAAAAATATATTACAACATTGATGTGTTAATATTGGAAGACACTGAAATCTTTGAAGCATGACAAAGTGGTGTTAATATTTTTTAAATTGGAAGTGTTGTATACCCTTCTACTTATGGCTGTACTAAAATTAAGTTTTTATATGTAGAGGCTGTTGGAAGGTGTTTGGGAGAAATAGGTCCTCTGGATTTCTCTACTATAGCTGTACAGCATAATAAAGATACATCGTATACCAAAGCCCTTGGGTTACCTGAAGATAAAGAACTTCAGTGGACTTTGATAATGCTAACCGCCCTGAACAATACACTGGTAGAAGATAGGTGAGTACTTATATACCTTGCATTCAATTACAGAAACCGAAACCAAATCTGGCTCTCAGGAAGATTATGCTAATGCTTCACTTACCACTTTGCCTTGCAAGTTCTTCCATGGTTCCTTCTTCCCTCCTCCCTCCCTCCTTTCTGTTTTTCTCTCTCTTTCTTTTTTAAGTTTTTTATATTTCCTTTATGTGCATGAATGTTTGGCCTGCGTGTGTGTATGTACATGCATGCCTGATGCCCACAGAACTCAGAAAAGGGTATTGGATACCCTTGGGTGATTGTGAAACACCATGTGGATGCTGGACATCTAACCCAGGTCCTCTACAAGAGCAATGAGTGCTCTTAACCACTAAGACATTTCTTTACTCTCGACTTTCAAGTTCTTACATTAAAAAAATCTTGTATGTTTTTAATTAAGTTTCTTTATTAATTTGTGTGATTAAATACCCTCTGTTCCTGATACTTGATGGTGATGAAGAGTAAGGTCTGTTTTAAATCTCGTGAGACTAAGTTAGACAAAGGATAAAGAAGTAAACTGCCAGGTGGTTCCACACAGACAATGTAAATGATGAGTGTAGGCTGGTGGGATTGCTCAACAGATAAAATGCACCTGCCATCAAACTTGACAACCTGAGTTTGATCCCCAGAAGTCATGGTAAAGGGGCAGAGCCTTGTCCTGGAAGTTGTCTTCTGACTACTTCTGACTACAAGCATGGTATCATGCACCTTCACCCTTACAAATTTAAACACAGGGATGTAAAAAGTAATATATTTTGTGATTTTTAAAACCAGGGTGCTATGTTCCTCCAAGCTAATCTTTATTTTGAATCTTTTAGAATAATCCATGGAGCAAAAGCTTTCTAACCACCAAAACTTTGAAATAATAGAATTTTCTATTACTATTTTATTCCTTGTTCAAAACAAAATTTTAAGATACAGTCACTATTTTAGCTTGTTGATTGTCAGATTACTTTCCTTTCATTATTTATTAACTTTTTATCTATTGTACTGTTATTATTAATTGTTTGCAATAATGGGGACTAAATCCAGGGCCTTACATTGAGGCATCACTGAGCCATATTCCCAGCTCTCTCATTATTTAGTCATTGACTTAATTGGTTTATTTGTCCACCCCATCATTACCATTGTGGGAGGCTCAGTTCAGAGGATTAACAATGGTAGGAAAGTTAGGGAACATGATTTTAAAAAAGGAAAGCAGTAAAATGTTAATGGAAGAAAAATGTCAATGCAAAAATTTACACAGTAAGCATACAGATATTCCCTGTAAATTTTTTTCACCTTTACTGTATATATGAAAATTTATATAATAAAATGTTAGGAAAGAATCCATGCCAGCCAGTTTAATATAACAAAAACAGCGATAACAAAAAAAGTAAAGGTCTATTAAATCGGTAATGGAAACATGGTAGATTAAAGAGGATAGGCAGAAGAATAAAGCCAACAAACATATATACCTTTAAGAGATGACCAGCGCTAGTTCCAACACAGCTTAGGCTACATAGAGAGGAACCCCCGTCTCAAAAAAGCCACCAAAAAAAAAAAAAAAAAAAGGAAGAAGAAGAAGACAGGAACTAGAGCAGAGCCCATGGATAAATGAATGCTACATACCAGTTTGCTCTCTAGGTCAGCTACATTTCTTATATCTGTTAGGATCACCTGTCCAGGTGTAGCACTGCCCTCAGTGGCCTGGGTCCTAACCACTAATTAAGAAAGTGTCCCCAGACTTCTCTACAGGCCAGTCTGATGGAGGCATCACCTCAGATAACTCTAGATGTGTCAAGTTGTCCAAAAAAAAAAAAAAAATCAGTGCAGTGACTAAACAAGAATTGGTTGTGAAATTATTGCTATAGTACAGAGGAGAAAAAAATGATCATATGAGTTAGGGAGTTAGGAGACCAATAATGAACATGAGGGGCATGGATGGAAGCAGGATATGTTTTTAACAGAGTCAGTTGGATTTAATGAGGAATTAGATGTGGAATCCAGGTTTATAGGTCATCTTCTGGGTAATTAGCAAAGCATACCTGAACAGAATTAAATCTTCTTTGTTAACTTGTCATTATTCTAATTTCAGGGCCTGGTAGCTTTTTTTGTTTTTTGTCTTGTCAGTTGCCATATTTTCAGAACTGTTGTGGCCCTCTATCTCCTAGGGTGCTTTGATTTATTTATTTATTTATTTATTTATTTATTTATTTATTTATTTATTTTTTTGGTTTTTTGAGACAGGGTTTCTCTGTGGTTTTGGAGCCTGTCCTGGAACTAGCTCTTGTAGACCAGGCTGGTCTCGAACTCACAGAGATCCGCCTGCCTCTGCCTCCCGAGTGCTGGGATTAAAGGCGTGCGCCACCACCACCCAGCGGGTGTTTTGTTTTAAAAGAAGAAATTTTACTTTTTTTCTAGAAATTTTAAGTGCTAATGATTTTCAACTAACTGCTTTGTCAGAATGAGTATGTACCTTCAAAATATATATATTTGCAATAATTTTATCATTTGGAGTTAGATATCATTGTACTTCACCTCAAAAATAATTTGTATTACTAGAGAAAATACTGTCAATATGTTTCCTTAGGTGAATTCATCATATTCATGATACTATGTTTTTCCAAGAAATTCCCCTTAAGAATTCTTTAAATTATGATCATTGTAACATAGTCATTATTGTATAGAATGAAGAGAATTGCGGCTGAAGTGATCAGTAACTCATGTTTACTGAGGGAATATTTTAAAAATCTTTGGCTTTTTTCTTCAGTGTTACAGAGTTTTATAGATAGGAAGTTTCTAATACTTTAAATTTTAGTTTTAAAATTTTCCAGTTGAATTTGCATAACATTCCAAATTGATAAATTAATTGTGATCTTTTCAGTGTCAAAGTTCGATCAGCTGCTGCTACCTGTTTGAAAAACATTTTGGCTACAAAGACTGGACACAGTTTCTGGGAGGCTTATAAGACTTCCGAAGATCCCATGCTGATCTACCTACAGCCTTTTAGAACATCAAGGAAAAAGGTCCCTTAAATAACAAGTGTTTGTTGAATACCTATTATTTGTAGAATGATTACATTTGTTTTGTACTATAGATATCAAATTGCTTAAAATAGTTATGTACTAATATACTGTTCTCTAGAAAAATTCATACTGTACATTTTTAAACTTAAGGAACTTGTTATTTTTCACTAGGGCAGGATAGAAACATTGAAATAGATAACCTAGAGAAGTGGTAATTTGGTGCTGAGGGAAATTCTTTTCTAGTATAGCAAACCACTTGATCCCATGCACCATCAATCCCCGATGATTTTAGATGTTGTGATCAGCCAACAAGCATTTACTGCTTAGCACAACTGGGATAAATATAAGAGGACTGTAAGCATTCTCCTTGTATGTTGATGTCATAACAATTCTGCTGAATGCAGTCTGCAATAATGTTAAGAGCTTTTGCATTTCTTGTTACTAAGCATTCCTCTTTTCAGAAAGTGACAGCAATATACAATTGCTTTTTTCCTGCTTAAGTTCAATAGAAATACCCATCATTAAAGTAGTAATTTTAATGTATCATAGTTTGATTCTTAGTAAAATTAGTAAGAACTGTTAATGAAGTTACTAATATAGCTTAGTGTAAAATATTTTTAACATGTAAAAATTTCATTTTGAAATCATTTTTTTATGGTAAATTTGAACCAGTTTTGTAGATGAGCCAGATGAGGCAGAGTGTGAGTTGTATAACACACTACCAGCGAGTGACAGAGCTAACAGTAGAACTCGGGTTTCTCACTCCTGCAGTAATATTGTTACTGCTTCATTCCCTAGTTTAAACCCCCCATCTCACATGTGTGTTCCCCCTTCCCTCTCATTTATTTTTGGAGCAGGGATTGGATCTTAGGGCCTTGTACTTGACTTATATCACAACTCTATTTTACTTTTATTTTAAGACAGGATTTCACTAAGATACCAAGCAGGCTTTGAACTTAAAATCCTCCTACTTCAGCTCCTGAATAGTTGAGACTGCAGCCTGAACCACCATTCCTAGTCTAATCTGTTTAACTTTTAAAAGGCAAATAATTCTATTCAGATTTACTCCTTTTATTAAGCATTTATTTTCTCTTTTGTGTGTTTATACGTGTAGACGTGTGCCAGAGTCAGTTCCCTCCTCACACCATGCAGGTTCTGGGGATCAGACTTAGGTCAGTGAGGGTTGATGGCAAGTGCCTTTACTTGCTGACCCATATGGCGGCCCTAGGTGTCGTCTAAGTGTACTTAGTTTTATTGGAAAGAGATTTGACAAGGAAATGATTTTCTGCTTCTAGTTTTTAGAAGTACCCCAGTTTGTTAAAGAAGGTATCTTAGAAGGCCTGGATGATGTGAATCTGTGGGTTCCTCAAAGTGAAAGTCATGACATTTGGATAAAGACTCTGACATGTGCCTTTTTGGACAGTGGAGGCATAAAAAGTGAAATTCTTCAGTTATTAAAGCCAATGTGTGAGGTAAGAGGATTAATTAATCTGATTTAGAGCCTGTGGTTTTGTTCTTCTTTGCTTTTCCCATTCTATTTAATTTCTGTGTATTTGATCGTGATTTACATATTTGAAAAGAATACTAAGTGATGAGTATATCATCTGCCTGCAGTGTAATCCACATTTAGTTGCTATAAATCCATTGAAATAGGTATCTTTGGTTAGCTAGAACTACATGGCAGACTTTAGTTTTTTTGTTTGTTTGGTTTTGGTTTTTTGAGACAGGGTTTCTCTATGTAACTGTTCTGACTGTCCTGGAACTCGCTTTGTAGACCAGGTGGCCTCAAACTCACTGAGATCTGCCTGCCTCTGCCTCCTAAGTGTTGGGATTATGGACATGTGCCACTACTCCTTTGCCACACTTTAGTTTTGAGATGACAACATACTAGTTAAATTTTACAAAGTTCTAGAATAAATTAGTAATGACATGTTAAACAATGGTGATTATAACTTTTTTGTATTACTGAAAGTCAGCTCCTGTTTGCTGTCAATTGGCATTCTTCAGCATGCTTTCTGAGTGAAGAAAGTTAGATAGCGGTAGAGTTTTACATTGGAAGGTCTGGTACAGTTGATTTCAGCAAATAGTAAGTATATGAACCAATTCAAAGAGCTAAAAATGTTTGGGGACAAAGGCTTTGGCTCACTGGGAGACTGTCCCTCTAGTGCATTAGGACCAGGGTTACTGCTGGTGTTTTGTTGGTTGGTTATTGTTTCATTTTGAGATAGGGTCTCCATGTGTAACCAATGATGACTTTAAACTCCTGTTCCTCCTATCACCATCTCTCAAGTCCTGAGATACCATACTTGGTATTACTGTTTGTTTATTTATTCTTTAAACACTACTTGATACACAATTTTGGCGATGGTGGTTGGTGTTGAGTACTATCTTGAGTTCATGGCAGACCAACGTAGTATTTTTAAATTTTTCATATGTCAGCAATGGGGTAAACATTTTAAGTGAATTGTGTTACTCTAAGCAGTTGTGTGGGTGTGTACTGTGTTCTAGGTGAAACCTGACTTCTGCCAGGCTGTGCTGCCATACTTGATCCATGATGTCTTACTCCAAGATACACATGAATCTTGGCGGACTCTGCTGTCTACACATGTCCGAGGATTTTTCACTAGCTGTTTTAAACACTTCTCACAGGCAAGCCGATCAGCAACTCCTGCAAGTTCGGATTCAGGTATGCTGTTCAGTTGTTAATGTTTATACTGTAAACTTCTCGGCCTTAGAGAAAGATGGTTCAGTAAATAACAGGGCAGCTTACTGTGCATTCTGTGTGTCTGGCATTGTGCTTGTAATGTTTGTAACAACAGAGCTCCCATTTTAGATAAAAACGTAAACTTATCCACATGTTTGGTACCATGGTAGAGGTATGATGGAATTTTTATATTTTTAGATCTCTAAATCAGGCTTATTTTTGTAGACAGTAAAGGTTCTATAAGTTTTTTAAAAAATAAATTATCCAAAAAGAAAAAATTAAATTGCCCATAATCATATAATCTAAGATATCTACATTTGGATTCATATGTACGTAAGATCTGATGTTCTGCTGCAAAGTAGGGTGACAGTTGATAATAATAATGATTGCATATAAAAATCTTTTGGTTTGTTGGAAAGTACATAACCTGAGTTTGATTCTCAACACCACATTGGGTAGCTTACCTGTAACTCCAGCTCCATGGGGACCTGACACCTCTTTCTTCCATGGACACTTGTCTTCATGTGCATATACCTACACATACATTTTAAAAAATCTTCCTAAAACACACTGAAGAATAGTTACTATGTTTTTATTGTACTTAATTTTTTTTGATATTTATTTTTTGTCATAAATATTTTTATTGATATTTATTGAGCTCTACATTTTTCTCTGCTCCCCTCCCTGCCTCTCCCTTCCCCCCTTCAGCCCTCCCTCAAGGTCCCCATGCTCCCAATTTACCCAGGAGATCTTGTCCTTTTCTACTTTCTACTTCCCATGTAGATTAGATCTATGTAAGTCTCTCTTAGCGTTCTCATTGTTGTCTAAGTTCTCTGGGATTATGGTTTATAGGCTGGCTTTCTTTGCTTTATGTTTAAAAACCACCTATGAGTGAGTACATGTGATAATTGTCTTTCTTTGTCTGGGTTACCTCACTATAAATGATGTTTTCTAATTCCATCCATTTTCCTACAAAATTCAAGATGTTATTTTTTTCTGCTGTCTAGTACTCCATTGTGTAAATGTACCACATTTTCCTTATCCATTCTTTGGTTGAGGGGCATTTAGGTTGTTTCCAGGTTCTGGCTATGACAAACAATGCTGCTATGAACATAGTTGAGCACATGTCCTTGTGGCACAATTGAGCATCCTTTAAATATATACCCAAAAGTGGTATTACTGGGTCTTGAGGAAGGTTGTTTCCTAATTTTCTGAGAAATCCCCACACTGACATCCAAAGGGGTTGTACCAGCTTGCATTCCTACCAGCTATACTTAAATTTTTGAGGAGATAGATATACTCCTGATTTAACCTCACTAAAACATTATAGAATACATACTCATAGTGAAAAATCAAATGGCATCTCATTAATATGTATGATTTCAGTTAAATTCAAAAGTAACAACCTGTCCGAAAGAATATACAAATATCAACACAGACATGGCTGCCCCCACCTTTGATCTTATTAGACTAGAAATTGTTCATCAAAATGATCTGGAATATGCGTAATGAAATTTTGGGGGAATTGCTGAATTAAAAATCCTAAAGTATGGGTTGATGTGATGGTTTTAATGGGTGAGGTTCCTTGCCACCAAAAACTGATGACCTGAGTTTAGTCTTGAGAAACCCACATTGTGGAAGGAGAAAACAAACCTGCACAAGCATCTCTCCTCTGATCTCCATAGGAGCTCCCCGCCTGAGTGCCCACATGTACAATAACTATTGTAATTAAGTCTATTTTAAAAAATAATTTAAGATAATGTGAAAAATCTAAAATAAAAACTCTTGATGAGACTTTGTTAGCTGTCTACAATATATCACCTATGTTTAATTGGGGAAAAATATGTGATCCATAGGTATAAGTAATAATTTGATGTTTATCTTAATTTTTTTTGATTTTTTTTTTTTTGATTTTTTTTGAGACAGGGTTTCTCTGTAGCTTTTGGTTCCTGTCCTGGAACTCTTGTAGACCAGGCTGGCCTCGATCTTAAGTATTTTTTAAACAATTTTACCACTTATGTTTATACTCTGATCACTTAATAGCAAAATTATCTAGTTTTGTCTCTAGAGAGGGCTAATAGAGAGCTAATATTTTTATTACCTTAAATGAAATTTTGTACTTTACATATATAAAACTGTTATTGAAATAGCAATAAATGTAGATTCCTATAAATCTTAAATGCTGTATCTGTTTCTGGTGTCTGGAAGTCTCACACCTTTACTTGAATGTATCACATGAATATCAGACTCAGTTATGTAAATAAAAATTAATGGTTCTTTGCTGCCAACATGGAGACCCTTCTCACCCTCTGCGTACCTAATCTGGCCAGTTCTGTTTGCTCAGTCACCATCATCCTTTCTGCTTTCTAGCTCTGATTCAGAAAGTTGAGATGCCCTCACTACCTTCTGAACTCTACTTACTACTAACCGTCTCAGGTACACATTTTTTTTTTTTTTAGCGTTTAGTTTTTTGAGACAGCAACTCAAATTCTCCTCATATAGCAGTGGAAGACTTTGAACTTCTAATTCTCCTGTCTTTACCTCTCAAGTGTTGGTATTAGAGGCACTTGCCATGACACCCAGTTTATACAGTTCTGGAGATCAAGCCCAGGGCTTCATGCAGGCTAGCACAACACTCCTTCCAACTGAGCTGCACTCACCCCATTGGACTCTGCTGACTTTCCCTGGTACTCCATTCCTTCCCTTCCCCCACTGACCAATTTTGGCTTCAGATGTTACTTTCTCCTTCAAGCTTTTCTTAGTCCAGGTGAGGTCACTCTCACATAAATTCTACAGCAATCTCAACCTTTCTCTCACTCCTCTTGTCACACCATATTAAGAGCCTCTAGGCTAACCAGTGAGTTCTGTGTGCAGAAACAGTCTTGATTTGTTCATGGTTGTGAATGTACTAAGCACCCAGCACATATGACATCTCAAGCCAGTAGGTACTGTTTCAGAAACAAATTACAATTGGCACCATCAGTTCTTGTTTATGCTATACATATTGTTCCTTTTGAAATAAAAGGAAGAGCGCTAAATTAAATTGGTTTAAGTTTATTAAGAAGTATTTTTGTTTTGGGTAACCACCCATTAGTGTAGAAGGAGAAGGACACAGACAAGAAAGTACTTTTACATCACTCTGAGATTTAGAAGAGCTATTTCTGTTTCTTTTAGAGCCAGAGCACTTTCTCCGATGTTGTTTGGATAAAAAGTCACAAAGAACAATGCTTGCTGTTGTCGACTATTTGAGAAGGCAGAAGAGGTAATATGGTAACAGTTGTTTCTCAGGTTGGGAACTGAGCCTTCCTTCTGGCTACATTTTAGCTTGATTGTTTTATTTGCAACTGCTTCAGACTGCTAAAATTAATGGGTATGATACTTCTATATTTTAGTAATCTGTATGCAGTACAACACTTAGGTCAAGTGTGGGGAACTGTCGGTTCTTGTCCCAGTTGTCCAGCAGGCATACTGCTGTGGCTAAGTCATGCTCTAGTGAATGAGAAAGAAGTATATTGTTTTCCCAGATTGTTCTCAGTACTGCTGCTGCTGCTCATTAAATAGTTCTTAGAGTACCTAGAGTCAGATGTCTCCTTTATCATCTTTGTTATAAGGTAAAGCTTTTGTTGCTGTGTGCCATACTTACCATGAAAATCTCTAGAATTTTTGTGATATGACAGAATTGATTTAGGTAAGTTACTTTGCAATATAGCGTCTCTGTTTCTATTGTTATTTTTTAACTTTCTTTTTATTCTTTGTGTTTTTCACATCATGCATCTCCAACCTATTCATTTCTCCATTCCTTCATAGCCACCCTCTGCCCTTGCAACCTTTCCCCCTCAAATAAAAAAATTTAAGAGAAAAAAGGAAAAATTAGTCTCATCATGGAAGCTGTAGTGTGACACAGTGAGCCACGTAGTAAACCCTTTTATTCCTATATCTTTGCTGCAAGTGTTCATTGCAAAGAATCATTGGTCTGTTTCAAGGCCTCTGGTTTCTTGTACAGTATCAATGCTGGGCCCTCACTAGGGCTTTTCTTGATTATCCTGCTGTTGCCTTGTATTGTAGAGATCCTTCAGCTTTGGGTCTGTGCACCAACAGATCATAGATAGGGTGGGCCAACTCATAACGCTACTTCTGGGCCTGGGTATTTTCAGGGTTGGTCAACCTGCCAGCTCTCCTGTCTTCACCACCAAGGTGAGTTCTCCAACATTGCCTTGCCTGGTTCACCCCTTGCAGTTATGAGCAGTGGGTGGGGCCAGTTCTGTTTTCACAGTCTTAGGGTCCACTCTCCCACACCTACACCATCAGGGCTAGCTCTACTGTGTTGACCAGGGTGTAGAACTCTCTCCTGAGTGCTTTAGCCAGTGAGGGGTAGGACCAGTTCTCTCTAGTGTTGCAACGAGTAGGGAAGGTGGGGGTCAACTCTTTATAGCCCTATCCTCTAGGCCTTCTGTGGTATCAAGATCCACCAACATCAGCACAGACTGAGGCTGCATCAGGGCCATGAACCCAGACATGGGTCCTGGCAGCAGCCTAGGCCTAGAAATCACCATGGCTCTGGATAGCAATCAAGCCACCCACCTCAGCCTTCTCACTGCTTTTACCTCTTCAGATGTGTAATGAGTCTTTTTCTGTCCCGCCAGCCAGCTCCCAAATAACGACACAGAGGTTTATTATTAATTACAAAAGCTTAACTTTTGGCTTAGGCTTGTTTTTAAATCTATGTTCTGCCACGTTGCTTTTACCTCTACCCAATTCTGTACATCTAACTCATTCTATGTCTCACTAGCATCTGTTACTCCCTCTCTGCCTGGTGTAAGCATTGCAGCTTGGGTAGAATGGTATCTTGGCAGTCAGGAGCCAAAAAGTACCACAAAGTCATTGTTAGCACAGTTGTAAAAGATACATGCCTTTCATGACATTCCATCTCACTAACAGGCTTGGGTTTTTTGTGGGGTTTTTATGTTTTTTTTCCTTTTTTATTTTTTCTTTTTAATGTCTTTTTGTGACTACAAAGTTTGTAATTTATCTTGTTTTATGCCATATCCTCCTCTGAGAAAGCACTTCACTTGTAGCTGCTAGTGCCCTTTTCTGGTATGGGAGGTAGTTTAATCTTAGAGCCATTTATTTCAGGCTTAATGAGGTAGAATGATGTTGTTGGCAAGACGTAGAGAAGGTAAATCTTTTTTAGAGACTATTTTTAGGGCTGGGAAGATGGTTAGTGAGTGGAATGCTGATTATGTAAATCTTACATGCTGCACAAGCCTCATGGCCTTATCCTGGATCCCAGTGGTGCAGTTGAATATGCTTCTAATCCCACAACCATAAAAGATGACACAGGAGAATGCCCAGAAGCGTGTGGGCTAGCTAACAAACCTAGTTTATGCATCGTGGATAACAAGGGAAACCTTGTCTTAAACAGGATGATGACATGGACCGACATCCAAAATGGTTTTTTGACCTCTACATGTGCACAGTAGCACATGATGGACATACACGTGCTATAGACACATGCACATCTAAAAATTCACTTTTTTTGTGTTTAGTTGACACATAGTAATTGTACAAGACAGAAATTCTTGAGTTGGGCATAGTGGTGCACATCTGTAATCCTAGAACTTAGGAGGCTCAGGAAAAGGATTGTGATTTGAGGCCAGCCTCAGCTAGTGAGTTTAAAGTCAACCTAGAATTACAAAACAAAGACACTATCTCCATACAAAAAAAATTTACTTTTTTATTGTTATTAAAACCTGGAGGTCTGGTGTGGTGGTACCATGTTTCCCAGAACTCAGGAGGCAGAGGCAGGTGGATCTCCCAGTTCCAGGTCAACCTGTCTACATAGTGAGTTCCAGCATAGCTATGGCTACACAGAAAGATCGAGTCTTGAAAAAGAAAAAAATCTTTTTTAAAAATTACTCAAGAACATGTGACTAGGGCAGGACTTAAGTGCTTTGTTAAAAGCTGTGTGATCTGACCATGTTACCTGATGTCTTCTCATTCTTAAAAAAATCAGGATAAGGACACAGGCATCTTGATGCATACCCTTAATCCCAGGCAGAGAAAGGGGGATCTCTATGCATTCCAGGATAGCTAGGACTGTGAGCCCTGTCCCAAATAAATATCAGTATAAGATCTACTTTAGGGGCTGGAGAGATGGCTCAGCTGTTAAGATCATTGCCTCAAAGATCCTGAGTTCAATTCCCAGCAACCACATGGTGGCTCACAACCATTTGTAATGAGGTCTGGCGCCCTCTTCTAGCTTTCAGGCATACACATAGACAGAATATTGTATACATAATAAATAAATAAATAAATAAATATTTAAAAAATATCTACTTTAAGGATAGAGATGTATGGTAAGCAACATTGACAATGTATGTAATATACCTAGCATTCAATAAATGTACAGTTCTTTTCAGTGGGCAACTTTGATTTTTCTGAACTCGAATTTCCTCAGAAGTAATTATTATACTGAAATGCTGACTATGTAGAAAATGTTGTTTGTGCTGTTCTGGTATTTACAGATAGGACTCAAAATGACTAACTTAAGTTGCTACAGATGATACAGCCAGTAGCAGGTGGTAAAACTAGCTTTGTACTTAGCTGTATACTACTCCATAGCTAGTACCCTTAACCGCTATGTTGTCTTATGGCTATAATTTTAGCTTTGAAAAAGATAATATCTCTAGTTTTCAGTTCTGATCTGTCTTTATCACTGTGGACATTTTTTTAATTAAGTAGTTCAGTGTTGGATAATAGGAGCAAATCATTACAACAGAAAAGACATGTATATTACTTTTCCCATCACAGTGACAAAATACCTAATGAAAGTAGCTTAAGGAAAGGAAGGAAGGGTTGATTGTGACTTTTAGTTTGAGGTGTATGTTTGACTGTGTTGGGGAAGACACGGTGGTAAAAACAGGAGGCAGCTGATAGCTTTTTCTTCATTTTTTAGGAAGCAGAGAGTCATTGATGCTGGAGCTCAGCTTTTTAGTTAGCGCAGGATCTGAGCTCATGAAATGGTGCTACCCATATTCAGGGTGGGTCTTCTAAAAATCTGTGAAAGACATGCCCAGAAGTTTGTATCCACGGACTTTCTAAATTCCATCAAGTAGTCAATTAGAATTAGCCTATCACAGATTATTTTTCCTGTCTGAGAAGAAACCATGTTTTCATACTGAAAGTGGTTATAAAGCTGTCCTTTGCAACTGATGATGTAAAGTGTGGGTGCAGAGCCCAGATTTGTATGGCGTGATAATTGGTAGTTTTCTGCAGATTCTCTGAGAGGTTTATGAGTCAAGACCATTGAGAACTGGACTTTAGCCGGGCTATCTCAGAATGGTTTATAATCATACACTAGAGAATTGTGGCTTTCAGCTCTGTTCTGTACCATAGTGCTTCTTGTGTTAGCAGTAACATGGCATCATGTTTACTTCCTCTTCAGGCCTTCTTCAGGAACAGCTTTTAATGATGCTTTCTGGCTGGATTTGAATTACCTGGAGGTTGCAAAGGTGGCTCAGTCTTGTGCTGCTCACTTCACAGCATTGCTCTACGCAGAGATCTATTCAGATAAGAAAAGCATGGATGAACAAGAGAAAAGGTAATGGATTTTGACATTTTGGTTTTTAAATTTGTATTAATGTTGTTTCAATAAAATTATATAGTAAAGATAATTTTGCTCCATTTCTCCATTTAAAAGACACTTTAGCCAGAATTTTTTTTTTATTTATTAGATTTAAAAAAAAAACAATCCAAATTCCCACTCCCTTCTCTCCTCCCAATACCTCCACACACCCTCCCACCCCACCCCACCCCCCAATCCTAAGACAGGGTAAGGCACTTTGCTTTGTAGAAAATCAAATGCCCTCCCTACTACATCTAGGCTGAGCAAGGTATGCATCCAAAGAGAATAAGATCCCAAAAAGCCAGTACATGCAGTAGAGATAAATACCAGTGCCACTGCCAGTGACTCCTCAGTCTACCCCAGCCATACAACTGTCAACCACATTCAGAGAGACTAGTTTGGTCCTATGCTTGTTCCTTCCCAGTCCAGCTGGAGTTGGTGAGCTCCCATTTACTCAGGTAAACTGTTTCAGTGGATGAACCCTTCATGGTCTTGACCTCCTTGCTCATATTCTCATTCCTCCCACTCTTCAACTGGACCTTGGGAGCTCAGTCCAGTACTCTGATGTGGTTCTCTGCCTTTGTTTCCATCTGTTGTTGGATGAAGATTCTATGGTGATATTTAAGATAATCATCAGTCTGATTACAGGGCAAGGCCAGTTCAGGGCCCCTCTCCTCTGTTGCTTAGGCTTTTAGCTGGGGTCATCCTTGTGGATTCCTGGGAATTTTTCTAGAGCCAGGTTTCTTGCTAACCCCATAGTGGCTTCCTCAATCAAGATAACTCTTTCCAACTTAGTAAGGTAGTGCCGAATTGTTTCTTAAAGTGATTGTACTAGTTTGTATAGTTAACAAAAGTGTAGTTGAGGGCTGGAGAGATGGCTCAGTGGTTAAGAGCACCGGCTGCTCTTCCAGAGGTCATGAGTTCAATTCCCAGCAACCACATGGTGGCTCACAACCATCTGTAATGAGATCTGGCGCCCTCTTCTAGCGTGTGGGCATACATGGAGGCAGAATGTTGTGTACACAATAAATAAATCTTTAAAAAAAAAAAGTGTAGTTGAGCTGGACGGTAGTGGTGCATGCCTTTGATCCCAACACTTGGGAGGCAAAGGCAGGTGGATCTCTGAGAACTCGAGGCCAGCCTGGTCTATAAGAGCTAGTTCTCCCGCCACCCGGCTAGCTTTACCCAAAATAATTACACGGAAACTATTATTTTAAACACTGCTTGGCCCATTAGCTCTATCTTCTTACTGGCTAACTCTCACATCTTGATTAACCCATATCCAATAATCTGTGTAGCACCACGAGGTGGTGGCTTACCGGTAAGATCTTAACCTGCATCCATTCTTGGAGAGGAGAGCTATGGCGACTGCCTGGAGAGGAGAGGCATGGTGTCTGCCTCACTGCTTTCTTCCCAGCATTCTGTTCTGTCTACTCCGCCTACCTAATTTTCTGTCCTATCAAAGGCCAAGGCAGTTTATTTATTAACCAATAAAAGTCACACATATACATCATTTCCCTCCTCCATCAAATATGTAAGTGTAGTTGATAAGAAAGTGCCACATTGGAAGAAGAAAGCAAAAATATAACTTTATCTAGTTTGAGGGAAAATAGTATAGATAATACAGATCATATTTTAGAAAGATATTAGAGGGACTATGATAGCAGCATTTAACTTATATAATGGATTATTATAGGCATAGTAAAAGTCATGATATGAAAATGAGTCACCAAACTATACACCCATATATTTAAATGCTTAATTAGAGTGGATAAATCTGAGTTCTACTCTCATTATTTATTACTTTTATAATCTTAGGTTTCAGTGACTCCAACTTACTTGCATCAAATGTCTTAACTTTTCTCAGTTTACTGGAGGTTAAATGTGTCTTGTGGTCTTACTATGTATATCTGCAATTATCAAGTTGAACTTTAGGTAAGACTACTGATAGAATATTTAGAATCAAATTGGGAAACTTCTGTTCTATTTTAAACAGGCCTGTTTCTATATAAATAAGCATGTTTGGCATATAGCTTTGCCATTTATACAATATTGTTTTTATATATAATTTCTCAAATTTCTTTTCAATTCCAGGTCTAAGTGATATTCTGTGTATAAATGGATTACCTTTCTTTTTGCAACCATAATTATTTTCTTTCTGTTAAAGAGTAGGATAAATATATTCATAACCTCTTAGTATATTCTCATTAAAAGAGCTGTTCTTATAATAAACAGAAGTCCAACATTTGAAGAAGGGAGTCAAGGTACAACTATTTCTAGTTTGAGTGAAAAAAGTAAAGAAGAAACAGGAATAAGCTTACAGGTAAATATTAGAAATTCTGTAATGGTTTTTATGTGATACGTTATATTATTTTTTATAGTGATATCATTGATTTTAAAACTGAAGCTACTTACTGGACTGAGCATCATATGTATGTATCTGCGTGTGTATGTATGTATGTATGTATGTATGTATGTGTATATATGGTCTGAGTAGAGAAATAATTTCCAGTCTTGACCTGCCACTTGTTATGTAATGCTGCATAAATAACTGACCCTGTCTGACTTTAAAAGGCTGAAGTGAAATCACCTGTCTCATGGTGTAAATTTATACCACACAGCTTTTGCCGTTGTGTCTTCTTCTATTTTATTTATAGCATTTCTAAGTTGCTAACTTTTTTGCATGTATACATATGTCACAGAGCAGCAGCTTCATTTGTAAGTTTCTAAGTACTGTCTCAACGTACTTCGTAGCACTGTTTGGCACTCCTGATCTCCTTGGCCAGCTCATTCCTCTCTGCTTTGATTAAACCTCTGAAGTCCAAGTTTTTTCTAGCTGTCTTCACCTGCCTTCTGCTTTTTGGAGAGAATAGTTTATGTCTCTGTTACTTTTCTATTGCTGTGGTAAGAAACCATGAAGGCAACTTAGAAGACAGCGTTTAATTTGGGGCTTATGGTTTTAGAGGGTTATAGTCCATAATGGCAGAGCAAAGGCATGACAACCCTCCCCCCATGACAGACTTCCTCCATAGGCTGCATGGCCTAATCCTTCTCACGCTTTTCTAACGGGGGACCAAGTACTCAAGCATGAGCCTATGGGGGTATTCTTATTCCAACCATCACATAGGTAGAAGTCCTACAACATTCCACAATCAGACTTAAATCTCCCCACATATGCTCTTGTCATAATTTCTCTTATTAAAATAGATAACACTTTCCCTTTATCTCAGGTTATTTATCTGTTCTTTCTCAGTAACTTTGATATGCTGTGCTCCTTCAGAATTGTGTTGTAACCACTTCAGATCTTTACTGTTTCAAACATATTCCTGTTCTTGGAGATAGGAGGAGGTTCTCTTTTCTGTGTTCTCTTTAGTCTCACCGTCTTCTTTCCTTTAACAGCTGGACTTTGTGATGTTGTCTCTATTTGCTTTCTGCATTTCTTTCCTTCATTCCATTAAAATGTCACTTGCCTAATGTTTTCCACAAACTAGAAATTGCTAATAACCTTTTATTTCTTTCTCCTTAACTTTTAATTTCACATTCAGCCATGGTGTGTGTGTGTGTGTGTGTGTGTGTGTGTGTGTGTGTGTGTGTGTGTTCGCGGAAGCAGGCCAGATGTTGAAGTCAGGTGTCTTTAATCAGTATCTTATTTTTTTGAGACAAGGTGTGTTCTTAAACCTAGAGCTCACTGATTTTGCTAGGCTGATCAATGAACTCTAGGGATCTACTTGGCTGCCTCCCAAGAGGTAGGATCACAGATGGTTGCAGCTGCTCCTGAGCTTTTTATGTGTACTGGGGATCTGAACTTAGGTCTTTATGCTTTCGTGGCAAGCACATTGGTGACTGAGCATCTCCTGATGTATCCTCAGCCTTGTCTTGTGCTTACCACATGATCCACTATATTAGTGTTTCTTTTTCTCTTAATACTAAACAGTTTCGCCTTTCTGTGCTGATTTTTTTATGAGTTTCTTTTTATATAAGCACTGTTAGGAACTAAGTGTTTCAACTTTCAAGGGTTTTTTTTTCATGTCTATGAATAGAATATTTGAATTAGAATTTTATGTAGAATTATACCAGTATCGGTGGATTTGTATTTAGGCAATACTTCCCATAGCAAAAATATCAAGGCAAAGTAAATTGCTTACTCATTTTTTTATAAAATGTAGTTTCTGTTTTTTTGTTTTTGTTGTATGTTTTATTTCATTGAAGTTAAACAGCACTAGTATTTCCTATGTAAATTTTATATAGGTGTTTAAGTAATTAAATTGCTGCTTTATGCACTTAAACTATTATTCCTTTTAAAGAAAATGTATGACCTTTGTTTTTACCAGTTTCAGTAGTTAGGCTTTGCAGAATTTTATTTTCCCATTTACAATTTCATCTGCTGACTAGATTGTTTTGAATGGTAATTATTGCTGAATATGATTCAAAAAAAAACCCTAGTATGTTTTATCTAATTCATAAAATTGTGAATGTCACTTCTTTTTTAGATTTATTATTTTATGCATATGAGTATTTTGTTTTCATGTATATAAGTGCACCATGTGCATTCCTGGTGCCTGCCGAGGCTAGAAAAATGCTTTGGATCCATAGTACTGAAATTACAGATGATTGTGAGCCACAATGTGAGTGCTGAAAATCAAACCTGGGTCCTCTGCAAGAGCAGTAAGTGCTCTTAACTGCTGAGCCATCTCTCCAGTCTGTGAGCATTCCTTCTAAATTAGACTATAATCATTTTATCGTATGGGATGAATTTATAGTCCTATTGATTCAAATATTTTGTATGTTTTTAAATATCACTGTATTTTACCTTTACAACACATTTATATGTTGTGAATTATGAATTGATAATGATGAAATTTGAAGCTTATAAATTCATGAACTGATTATTTTTCTTTTTTTCAATCTCTATCTTTGGTATTTCTGTTTTCAGGATCTTCTCTTAGAGATCTACAGAAGCATAGGAGAACCAGACAGCCTGTATGGCTGTGGTGGAGGGAAAATGTTACAGCCCCTTACTAGGTAAATTGCACTTTTTAGATAGTAATTGTTCTTTTTGAAGTAGCTACATGCATACAAAAACAAAAGATGTTTTTATCATCTTTTCCTATAGAATACGGACTTACGAACATGAAGCAATGTGGGGAAAAGCCTTAGTAACATATGACCTTGAGACCACAATCTCCTCTTCGACCCGCCAGTCAGGAATAATTCAGGTACACTCTTTTTCTGTATCTGCTCTGTAAAGCCATCATCAGGACAACTGCTAACATTATTTCAGCATCTCAGTAAACTGTTTACACAGTCAGGTAAACTCTGAAGACAGGACTGGAGTTACTGATTTCAGACATTAGGCTAAAGCCTCAGGGATACACAGGAAAACTGGACAGGACAGTGTAGTTTTGTTGACGAAGCTTTATTAGACGACAGCAGAAGACATTTCTTGAGTGTATCCACAGTATGCCGGGAGATACTTAGTGCTTCACATGGCATCTCTAGTTTGCAGTAGAGATGGTCCCAGAAACTGTTATTTCTATCACTGATCAATATGTTGAGGTGTTTTCCACCAAACATTAGCATCCTCTGAGGAAATATGATGAGCGTTATTTTAAAATTTTAGGTGATACTGTTGATTACAACTTTTTAAGTTAATTTTTGTTTGCTCCCCCCCCCCCATTCAGTGATTCTCAATCTGTAGGTGGCACACAACCCTTTCATAGGGGGTTACATATCAGATGTTTATATTATGATTCATAACAGTAGCAAAAGTAAAAGTATAGTTGACAAGTAGCAATGAAAGCGATTTTATGGTTGGGGTTACCACAACCTGAGGAACTATTGTTAAAAGATCACAGCATTAGGAAGATTGAGAACCACTGCTGTAGTTTATGTTGAGATATTTGATTATTTATTTTGTAATAACTTCCTTTTAGGCTTTGCAGAATTTGGGGCTCTCCCATGTTCTTTCCATCTATCTAAAAGGATTAGATCATGTAAACAGAGAGAGGGGTGCTGAACTGCAGGAACTTCATTATCAAGCAGCATGGAGGAATATGCAGTGGGACCTCTGCAATTCTGCCACGTAAGAATAAATAGACGTCTCAAAGCATTAGCCTTTCCCTGGTTACGTTTTTGTCTGACTCTAAAATGTAATCTTTAAAAAGATTTTTTTCTTATTTATGAATATTAAGGTGTTCTTTTTATATTTTACTGCTACTATGGGCTACACATGTACCTAAATACTATACCTAAATAAGGTAGCAATAAGTAATTAAAACAGCAAAGCTTAAATTTTATTCTTCAGGCTGGGTCGTGGTAGCACATGCCTTTAATCCCAGTACTTAGAATCCCAATACTTAGGAGGCAGAGGCAGGTGGATATGGATCTCTGTGAGTTCAAGGCCAGCCTGGTCTACAGAGTTAGTTCTAGGATAGCCAAGGCTACACAAAGAAACCCTGTCTCAAAAAAAAATATATATTCTCTTCTTTCCACAAGATAAATTCTGTTCCCTGCCTCAGGCATTTTTGAAGATAAATTTTTTTATTTTATTATTTATCTATTTGTTTATTTTTTGGTTTTTCGAGACAGGGCTTCTCTGTGTAGCTTTGGAGCTCGTCCTCAAACTCGCTCTGTAGACCAGGCTGGCCTCATAGTCACAGAGATCTGCCTGCCTCTGTCTCCCAAGTGCTGGGATTAAAGGCGTGTGCCATCACCACCTGGCTCACAAGTAGAAATTTTAAAAGGGTCTCTTCTCCTATGAGAATACTGTTTGTTAGACTGAGGAATCCAAAAGCAAGTAAAGGCATTCTTCCACATTTTGCCTGCATTGTAGTTAGCCACAAACACTTTCACTAACTATTGACTGGATAGTAAAATAAATTAACTTGTTAATATTTTCTTCTGTTAAAAGTTAGTGCTATGGGCTGGAGAGATGGCTCAGAGGTTAAGAGCATTGCCTGCTCTTCCAAAGGTCCTGAGTTCAATTCCCAGCAACCACATGGTGGCTCACAACCATCTGTGATGAGGTCTGGTGCCCTCTTCTGGCCTGCAGACATACACACAGACAGAATATTGTATACATAATTAATTAATAAATAAATAAATAAATAATTAAATAAATAAATAAATAAAAAAGTTAGTGCTAGGCTAGAAGAAATGATGCATGCCTTTAGTCTAGCATTCAGGAAGGCAGAATCAGGCATGTCTACATAGTGAGTTCTAGGCCAGCCAGTGTTATACAGGGAGACAATGACTTAAAAAACAGACAGCCAAACAAAAAGAAGTAGTGCTAAACCAAGGTGTCAAAAGAGGAAAGTTGTAACCTGTATGTCAATCACCATATTTTTAAAAATGAAAACCAAAACACCTAGATTAGTAAAGGATTAGTAGTTCTATAAAAATCTTTTTTAGATTTCATATTGTAAGTGCTATAGATTTATCCTCTCCCTACCCCCACCCCCTTCTCTTTTTTGAGAGAGTTTTTCTCTGGTGCGTTGGCATTCTGGAACTCACTCTGTCAGCCAGGCTATCCTGGAACTCACACAAATCCACCTGTCTCTGTCTCCAGAGTGCTGAGATTAAAAGTATGCACTACCACTGGCTATTCTCTTATTTTAAAAACATTTTATTGTTTAAAGTGGTCTCTGTCTGTTTTTGTAAACTTACATAGATAGTTCTTCTCCTTGCTTGGTGTTTCAGCCACACAGGTCACCTTTTATGTTTTGATTTAGTCTAATATAGTGTTATATAAAGGCTAGAAGCCTGTTTCCTCCAATTTTTATGTTTGTCACAGTTTCTTGTCATCCATTTTCTATTTTAATAGTACCCTACCTGGGCAGTGGTGGAGCGGTGGTGCACACCTTTAATCCCAGAACTTGGGAGGCAGGGGCAGGTGGATCTCTGTGAGTTTGAGGCCAGACTGGTCTACAGAGTAAGTTCCAGGACAGGCTCCAAAGCTACAGAGAAACTCTTCTCAAAAAAACTCAAATAAATAAATAAATAAATAAATAAATAAATAAATAAATAAATAAATAAATAAATAAATAAATAAAATAATGCCCTAATTCGGAAGCCTTTATTGACCACTCTTATGTCAGCTACTCTTTCCTGCTAGTTTGTTACCCTACATTGATTCTCTGCATGACTCTTGTGATAATATAGTATTTTTTAGATTTATTGTCAAAGCCTCACAAGAGAGAAAACTATCTGATTTGTCCATTAATAGATCTTTTGCATCTAGAACTTGGTTCATAGAACCTGGAATATAATAAGAAATGGAAATAAAAGATTGAGAACCAAAGAAGTTTTCTAGAACCTTTTTTTATTTTAATAATTTAAATAGCCTATAAAGTGCTTTGTTTTATTTTTTTATTTCATTATTATTTATTTATGTCAGGTCTGGAACTTGCCATGTGTAGACTAGACTGCCCTTGATCTCACAGAGATCAGCCTACCTCTGCTACCCTAATAAAGGCATGTACCATCACACCCAGCTTTTTGTTAATTTTGCAAATTTTTATAAGAAATAATTTTAGTTTTCAATTTTATTCTTTCAGTTAGTCATTTATACATGCATATGTTATGATTTTCTGTTTTTAAATTTGTTTTTTAACGCCGCAGCCAAGAACTAGAAGGAGCCAGTTACCATGAATCATTGTATAATGCTCTGCAGTCTCTAAGAAACAGAGAATTCTCCACATTTTATGAAAGTCTCAGATATGCCAGGTATCATAAAAAGCCAAGATTATTTTTACATTTAATGCTGTGACGGTTGTCCTCACAATGTGAGTAGTTCTGATGTGAGTATTTGCGTCGATGAAGGGATGAAAATGTGGTGGCTGTGATTGGTTGTTTCCTTGCCATTCTTTGCTCTCTCTCAAGAAAGGCTTTTCTTCCCCCAGAACTCTGTGTCCCTTCTTCACTCTGAGCCCTCAGGAAGATCATGATAGTGTTCTCTTCATGTACAAGTATCCTAAAAGTCTTCAATCTTTGTCCTCTCTAGTTACATGGCTGCACTCTTACCATTGCATCTCTGGTTCATAAGATGATGAGCAATAGTAGTTCTAGGGGTTGCTTTGAGTCACACATGAGATGACACATGATGTAACAGTTAGCTATAACAAGTTAAAATAAATGCTTTAACAATAACCACTGATATTATAAAACCAAATATATGGCAAATAATATTTTTTACCCTTAAAGTGATTGTATTAGGAATACATAGAGTCTGAATCAAAAAGCAGGGAGCGTGCATTGGACTGACATATATAATGCAGCTGTGTAACTCGGTCCTCTTGTGAGTCTCCTAACTATGGGAACAGAGGTGATCTCTGACTCTTTTATTGGCTTTTAGGATCCTGCTCCTCATACTGGGTCACCTTGCCCAGCCTAATACATGGGGAGGTGCTTAGTCTTACTGCAACTTAATATGACATGTTTTGTTGATATCTATAGGAGATCTACCCTTTCCTGAACAGGAATGGAGGAAAAATGGATTGAGGGGGGTGGGAGCAAAAGGAGGGTAGGAGGAGAGACTAAGAGGAGAGGAGGGAGTAGAAAATGGCCAGTATGTAAAATAAATACATTAAAAATAAATAAATATATGAAATACTAGATACTTTAAAGTATCTTCAAAGGTGAAAAACAATAGCGGTGGCAGAATTGAGTAGCAGATTCAAGGGTAGACAGACATAGCAGAACTGGGCTTTCAGTTTAGAACTGGTTGATCCTAAAGCTAGTGTTGGTCGCATTGCTGTGTCATCATCACTGTTTGTGTGTATTAGTCTTGTTAGATCAGCAGCAAGCATATGCTAAATATGAATAGAATTTCTGTACATTAAAACTTGTGAATTTCAGACTCTTCTCTCTTTTACCCCTAGATTGAAAGAAGTTGAAGAGTTGTGTAAGGGCAGCCTTGAATCTGTGTACTCGCTGTATCCCACACTCAGTAGATTGCAGGCACTTGGAGAACTGGAAAACATTGGGGAGATTTTCTCGAGGTGTGTGGTTCATAGGTTTTGATAAGTCTGAAGTGCATTGTGTTACTGTAGTAACATATGATGTATGGGCATGTTTATTTGTTTAGTTACGTGAGGAAAGGTTTATTTTGGGTCATGGTTTTCAAAGATTTCAACCCATTATTAGCTACTTCTATGCTGGCCTGGATGAAGCATTGTGTTGATGGCAGACAACAGGACAAAAGGGAGAGAATTATTATAAAATAAACTTGATAGATGTCATCTGTGAACCAGGAAGTGACCTCAGCACACTCACTATCTGACACACTGTGACATCATTTAAATTTATTAGTATATGTAATAAATACAATTTAGATTTTTCACAGATGAGAAATGTAATGCTAACAGGTATAACAAAAATTGAAATTGAAAGCTCTTCAGAATCTTCATTAATTTTAAGAGTATATGGAGGGCTGGAGAGATGGCTCAGTGGTTAAGAGCATTGCCTGCTCTTCCAAAAGTCCCGAGTTCAATTTCCGGCAACCACATGGTGGCTCACAACCATCTGTAATGAGGTCTGGTGCCCTCTTCTGGTCTTCAGGCATACACACAGACAGAATATTGTATACATAATAAATTAATAAATATTTAAACACACACACACAAAAAGAGTGTGTAGAGGTTCCTATGCTTAAAATGTTTTAGGTCTATGATTAAAATGTTTAGGTCGGTTACTCTGGGGTCATTTGTGGAGGAAGTAGCAGTTTGGTTTTTATGTACATGCATTACTGTTTCCTTCTCTGTCAGGCAACTATAATGATTCCTCACATTTGCTTCATCATTTCCTTAGTCTCCCTGTCAGCACAAGTCTTGAAAGATAAGATAGTATTTCTTACTTTATGCCTGTGAAAGGCAATGTATTCATATTAATGAACTGTATATTCTGCATTTTATTTTGCTTTAATGATGTAAGCAGATGGAATCTTTTTAAATGCCAGCTGTTTCTTCTGTGAACTGATTTTTTGACATTTATAGGTAATTAATGGAATTAGTTGATTTCCTTGAGGATGTGTCCTCATTGCTGCATGGAGGACTAGAAGAGTAGTCATATCTTTATATGTCTGATTACAGCATTCTCATTTCAAAACAAAATCTGTTTAGAAAGGCTGCCTTTTTAGAAAATCTTTTAAGTACCTATTATCTATAACCTTCCTATTGACCTCTGACTACATAGTTACAGGTCTAAATATTTAGGGCTATTTGTAACTTCTAATCTTGCTACTATAAAAGTTCCTATACAGTGTCTTAAGTTTCAGAACCTGAGGGCCCTTTCCTTTTAATTTCTTTTACTCACATAAGTTATGATTTCCAGGTCAGTCACAGATAGAGATCTCTCTGAAGTGTATTTGAAGTGGCAGAAACACTCCCAGCTTCTGAAGGACAGTGACTTTAGTTTTCAGGAGCCTCTCATGGCTCTACGCACAGTCATTCTGGAGATCCTGGTGCAAAAGGAAATGGAGAACTCCCAAGGAGGGTGCTGTAAGGACATTCTTACCAAACACCTTGTAGAATTCTCTGTTCTGGCCCGAACCTTCAAGAACACCCAGGTAAAAAAAAAAAAAAACCTTGTAAAATTTTGTCATCTCACTTCTTGGGCTTCTGTATTACTCAGATACCAGAAGGTATAATAATGTAAAGAAGAAATGTCATTGAAAACTAGAAATCACTATTATGTATAAAATTACTTAAGATTTCATTTTGAGCCAGGCTTGTGCATAGACCTGTTATAATCCTGTTATTGTAGAGGGTGAGGTAAGAAGATCACAAGTTCAGAACCTACTTGGGCAAAATGAGTTCAAGGTCAACTTGAATAACCTAGTGGGATCTGTCGTAAATGCACATCGAAAAAAGGGCTAGGACTATAGTTATGTGGTATCATGCTTGTTTGACTAGTATGTGGAATCAAACTCCAATATTAAGGAGAAAACCAAACAAAACTTCTATATTGAAATTAGACAAAAACCTGAACTCTGCCCCAATTCCTGGTTATAAAATGAAGATAACTTCCTGTAAGATAAAGGTAACAAAACAATGGTTTCACATACTTATACATGCAAGATTCTCTGGTCTGCAGGTTGGTAAGTAAGCAGGGACTATCATAAAGATAGTCCCTGACAAATAGTGAAGTTCTTGGTGAATGGTAATTGCTTCTTTGGTTTTTAATCTTAGTGGTAAAAGTATTTATCTCCATATGCTATTTTTATTGCAGCTCCCTGAAAAAGCAATATTTAAAATTAAACAATATAATTCAGCTATTTGTGGAGTCTCTGAGTGGCATTTGGAAGAAGCACAAGTGTTCTGGGCAAAAAAGGAGCAGGGTCTTGCCCTGAATATTCTCAAACAAATGATCAAGAAGTTGGACTCCAGCTTTAAAAAGGTATGTGCTTGGTTTAGTTGGCTGGTTTAGTGTTTTCATGTTATTGAAAAGCATTTCTGTGCTTCAGAATATGATTAAGGTTTTGAAATTACTGAGCCATGAACAAGATAATATGAAAAAGAATTTTGAAAATTAATGTCAGATATGAAACTAGGAAACTTTTTCTTATTTAAAATGAATCTATCCGTGTTGTAGTATATTCATTTAATTGATCCCAGTGCAAAGTCTTTCAGTTTTCTATAGAAGTCAAGAATGATATAGAGGAAATAAATGGAAATACATATTATAACTTTGAAGTAGCAAGAACAAAAATGGAATTAGAAACGTCTGAGAGAAGAAAAGTAGAAAACAAGTTAGAACAGTTTGTCATTCTAAGTGCTCTGAAAATATCATATTCAGTGGACAGTTCAGGGTTTTGTAGGGCCAGGAATTATTTATTATAACAAAGCACTGGGTGCCAGTACAACTTGCTTAAATATTCCATAATGGTACGGGCCCTAAAGTATGGGCTGTTTGTATACTCAGTTTTTGCATTGTCAAGTAAGTAATAATGATATACCTAATTAGTTCATAGGATTCCTGTGAAAATCATAAGTTAAGCTGGACAGTGGTGGCATGCGCCTTAAATCCAAGAAGGCAGAAGCAGGCGAATCTCTGTGAGTTCGAGACCAGCCTGGTCTATAAGAACTAGTTCCAGGACAGGTTCCAAAGCTACAGAGAAACCCTGTCTCCATTAATATACACAAATCTGTTGGAAGGTTTCTGGCATTTTTAAGTAAATGTGAGTTGTTCTGTTGATGAAGATGATATATCAGGGTGGTTATTTCATGAACTTGCATATTTTACTTATTTTAATAGTTATGTGGTAAAAACATTAAGAAAAATATTTGAGTGCTTTTTCTACCTACATGGAGGACATTTTTGTAATCTTGAAAAGGAATGACATTTTAAGATTTTTACGTCTTAATACAGAATGATGCAGGTCTAAAAGTCATATATGCTGAGTGTCTGAGGGTTTGTGGCAACTGGCTGGCGGAAACCTGCTTGGAAAATCCTGCAGTCATCATGCAGACCTACCTAGAAAAGGTAGGTTGTTGGTGCAACTCTGAAGATTGAGGTTTAGCATAAATACACTTGATCCTAAGCAAATGCAAGTGTAGTTTCATGCCTCAGTTCCTGCTGGGGATCTGTAATCCTTAGAGCAGAATGAAACAGAATGCTACAAAAGAGGAAACAACTTTAAATACATATGTGTCTTTTATCTACTCTTTAGAACCACCCCTAACTACTCTTTGAAGACTTTATTTTATCTTACAAACTATCTTATTAGATAACATACAAGCTGTCATTGTTATTTGTATGTGGTTCAGCTACCCAAAGTAGGGATTAGGTTTTTTTTAATTAATTAATTAATTTTTTTTAAATTTCACATTCCATCCCCATTTTCCTCTCTCTACCCTTCTCCCACCTCCTGCTCCCCTTACCCCCACCATCCCCTCTTCAGAAGGGATAAAGCCTCCCATGGGGAGTCACCAAAGTCTGGGATACCACGTTGAGATAAGACCATGCCCCTTCCCCCAAATCAGACTGGGCACGGTATAGGATTGCACTTCTAGTCCCCATTGACCTTACTATTTCTCCCTTTTTATCCTTCCTTGTCACTAATTTGGGAAATAGTTATTTTACTCAGTAAGTTTAATATGAAAAGTGAAATGTGATTGTCACTGATACTAAAGAGCTCTTCATTTCACACAGTTCATTGCATCTCTTAGCTGATAAGGGTTCCAGGTCATCAAGTTTGGCATTTACGTATACATAAGTGATTTACCTTGATTTGAGTAATTCTTTAGCTTTGTTTAACACTTGTAAATATGAACTAAGCGGATTGTATGTTTTTGAAGGCAGTGAAAGTTGCTGGAAGTTATGATGGCGAAAGCAGTGAGCTCAGAAATGGACAGATGAAGGCATTTCTCTCATTAGCACGTTTCTCCGATATTCAGTACCAGAGAATTGAAAACTACATGAAATCATCAGAATTTGAAAACAAGCAAGCCCTCTTAAAAAGAGCCAAAGAAGAAGTGGGCCTTCTAAGGGAACATAAAATTCAGACTAACAGGTAATATGTCTACAAGTGGTATTGTGTTCAGCTAAAGGAGAATTTTCATGAGAAATGTGACTCGAACTTGTCATCTAAATTACAGTTTTGAACACATAAATTGGCTGTTTTTACAGACTTTATCAGTGGTTACAGCTTCAATCAGTCTTCAGTACACTGACAGATGTTCTTCTCTGAAGAGCTGATATCTTGGTTTAGCTCTTGGCAGACTACGTGAATGTTAGTTGTTTGGTTTTCCTAGGTACTGAAATTAAGTACAGAAGCCTGCTTTGGCATTGTCAAGTTCCTTTAAATCTGCATTGGGTTTGTATGTTTGGAATAAGCAGAGAATTAACTATAGAACCCACTCTGTTCTTGGGTGTATGGAAGACTTTTATAGGTTGCAGTTGTGACATTTAATTCCTTTCACTATCCTTAGAATTTTTTTCCTTGGGAATAAACACCTTGTTTTTCATTTATGCTGTATGAGATGTATGATTTTATAGTTATGTAAAGTTTTGTGACTTTTATGTGTGAATTTATCAAATGCAAGATACACAGTAAAGGTTCAGAGAGAGCTGGAGCTAGATGAGTGTGCTCTGCGTACGTTGAGAGAAGACCGGAAGCGCTTCCTGTGTAAGGCAGTTGAGAACTACATCAGCTGCTTGCTGTGTGGAGAAGAGCATGATGTGTGGGTATTCCGGCTTTGCTCCCTCTGGCTTGAAAATTCTGGAGTTGCTGAAGTCAATGGCATGATGAAGGCAAGTCCTACTCAACCCAGCATTTGAGCATCTGCTTTAAAAACTGAGGCATAAGCCCCTTCAGTGTCTGGTTTTTTACATCCCTGTGTTCCCCAGCAGTGGGTTTGGTGCTCCGAGAATAAGTATAAGCTCTAAATGATGCAGGTTTGTGTAGGGGTGAGAGATTTATCCTTGCAGATTTCATATGGGAGTGCCTCAAAGGGAATGCTAGACTGGGGAATAGAAAAACCATTAAAGATAATGTGATCCTAAGCAAGAATTTTCCTTTTTTTTTTTTTAAATACTTTTTTTTTTCCCAATAGAGTGCTTTTACAAATAAAGAAATTTTATAATATATACAGGAATACTTTCTAAGTTTTTATTGAAAAAAATCTTAAGATATGGTTATAAAATATTGTCAATTAGTTTGAAGGCAAAATGTTTCTCTGGAATGAAAAGAATAATAAAACTCAGGGTTAAGTAGAGCCAGTCTGTACTACTGTGTGTATTTAACTTCATTATTTCTGGCATATAGGGAAAAGAACTTGCATTTTGGTTATACACTGACTTCTTGGGAATGGAGAGCATAGTTGGACTCGGGTCCACATTTGTGTTCCTCAGAGTCACTAGAATGTATGCAGTGGTTAGCATTCCAGCTCGAGATGCAACCTAATTTAGGGCTAAGTATTTCTATTATCACTGAATCAAGGCTTCCTAGGCTTTGTTAGAAAGTCTTTGAGACAGGCCAAGAGACAAGGGAAATGGTGTAGTTCGTGAAGTTTTGATAGCCACTAGGTTGTGCTAGTAGAGGAACATTATTTTACTATCATCATTTTGGTTATATTACACATGTCTTAATCTTGCTTTTTTTTTAATAATAGAGAGATGGAATGAAGATTTCATCATATAAATTTTTGCCTCTTATGTATCAATTGGCTGCTAGAATGGGAACCAAAATGATGGGAGGCCTAGGATTTCACGAAGTTCTCAATAATGTAAGTAGACTTGAAGTCAAAATGTAATAATTACCTTTTATATTACTGAATAAAGTATAAAGGAAAGTGAGAAATCAGAATGTAGTAAGAGGAGCGGCTGCATCCTGCCTGGCTAGCTTATATCAGAAATAACCACAAAGAAATTGTATTAATTAAAACACTGCCTGGCCCATCAGCTCTAGTCTCTTATTGGCTAACTCTCACATTTTGATCTAACACATTTCTAATAATCCGTGTAGCACCATGAGGTCGTAGCTTACCGGGAAAGAGTCTAACCTATGTCCATCTTGGGCCAGAGCTGCATGGCATCTGCCACGCTTCCCTTCTTCCCAGCATTCTGTTCTGTCTACACTGCCCACTAAGGGCTGCCCTATCAAAAGGCCAAGGCAGACGGACTCTTTATTCAACCAATGAAAGCATCATACAAACAGAAGAACCTCCTACACCATTAGAACATCAAATTGTTTTCTTTTATTACAGATAAATTTGTCTCTTATTTCTCATGTTCCTTCCTAGTTCTCTTTCACACAGACATGTACTACTTACTGCACAGTTGTGACATAATTTGAATTTATATGTAAAGCAAAATTTAAAATGTATATTTAATTTTTTTCTATTGGGTAAAACTAATAGTTATTAATTTTCTGATAGCTGATCTCTAGGATTTCAATGGATCACCCCCATCATACTCTGTTCATTATATTGGCTTTAGCAAATGCAAACAAAGATGAACTTTTGAGCAAACCAGAGGCAGCAAGAAGGAGTAGAATAACCAAAAATGCACCAAAAGAAAGCTCTCAGCTTGATGAGGTATTCGGATTAAATACAAATGCCCTTTGTGTTGTCGTGGTTGTTTTTTCTCAGAATGTTCCTTTCTTAATTCTCAGATTTTAGGAATGTGTGTTGCTGGTAGTAGATTCTAAATACTTTATTATGATGATGCCACCCAAAATTTGTTAACAATCCCTGAACATTTTCCAGAGCATAAATACTGGCTTGGTTTTGTTTTCTTTTAGCAATAGACAAAGAAAATCCAGATTTTAAATAGATTTATTTTTAATACGTGTGCTTGCATGTATGTATCTTGTGCTCACAGAGGCCAAAAGAGGTTTTTTAATCCCCTACACCTAGAATTGCCATGTGCATGCTGGGAACTGAACTTGGGTCCTCTGAAAGAGCAGCAGGCGCTCTTAACCATCAGACCAATCTCTCTAACCTCAGAAAAACAGATTTTTTGAAAAGTACACAAGTCTTAACCTTGGATTTTATGTGTGTATGTCATTCACTGTATGGGTGTTTTGTTTATATCTGAGGAATTATAGTCCTTCCATTGTCCAGATATAAATTCTCTTTGTGTAGCTCCAAGAAGCTTGGTTCAGTGGATCTCGTTCTGTCTTTCTTTGTTCCTTGTTGATGATGATAGGATCGAACAGAGGCTGCAACCAGGATAATTCATACCATCAGAAGTGAGAGGTGTAAGATGGTGAAGGACATGGAGGCACTCTGTGAAGCCTACATTATTTTGGCAAACTTGGATGCCTCTCAGTGGAGGAACCAGAGAAGTATGTTTGAAAGTGTTGTTGCTGCTATTGTTACAGCTTGACCTTCAGTGATACTCCTCAGTTTACTGTTGTCACTAAACTTTTTATTTTTAAATATAGAAGGCATCAATATTCCAGCAAACCAGCCAATCACTAAACTGAAGAATTTAGAAAATGTTGTTGTTCCCACTATGGAAATTAAGGTAATTTACCACTAAATCTTGATTTTTAATAATACTAAATTACACATTAGTAGATTAAATTATCTGTAGACCTTTTTATGTAGTCCAAATGGCTAGTCATTGCAGTTTCATGTGTTTCCGCCTAGATATTGTCTGTGTTAGATTTCCTTTCCCTAAGCCTTAAAATAGTCACAAGCTTCTGAGAATTCCCATTGTTTTACTATTACTTTAGCACTAAGGACTAAACCTTTTTTATACTAAGCCTTTTTATACTTTTAATTTTGAGACAGGGTCTCACTGAGTTGACCTAGAACCTGCTCTGTAATTTAGGCAAGCCTGAAACTTGACAGCCCTCCTTGTCTCAGTTTCCTTAGTACCTGGGACTGTAGGCCCATGGCCCATTCAATTTGTTTCACTTCATGTTGCTCCACTTTTCTCAAGTATGTACATGCTTGCATGGGGGTAGGGGGACATGGTGCTCGTGGTAAGGAAGCACTTTATCAGTTATTTTGTTTTTTAATAATTCTTTATACAGTGGAAGTATTGGTTGTGATGTATTATTTAGTAGAACAACAGTATTACAGTGCGACAGTACTTTTAAGTTGCTGTGTGTACATACTAAATTTAGCTATTCACAGTGGTCTTTTTTTATTACTAGAAGTACCATGTAGACAGGATGCATGTAACAGTTATGGTTACCATTTTACAAACTGATGTGTGAGTTTATATATTAAAATTAGTATCTTTGTTACTGAATCTGACCTGTTACTGAATCATATTTGTTAACTGATTGAGGCTCTGTTGTTTAACTGAATATTTTCACTTTTCAAAATTAACCTGATGTTTTTGTGAATTAAATAATTTCTTAGATGATTTAATAGATGTAAATAACAACTGAGTTCTAATTTTTCAGTAATTTTTCAGCAGCACTATTCTAATTGACTTGAAATGCTGAAGTTTTATTAAAAGATGTTTAAGAAAGTAAACTAAATTATATGTAATTTTAAAAATCTGGGTTGGCAAGATGGCTCACCATGTAAAGACACTTGCCTGTAAACAAAGCTCAACCCTGGGACCAACATGGTGGCGCACCCAAATGTAGACTCACACACAAAGTAAATAAGCAAATGAAATAAAAAACCTACCAATGTCATTTATTCTGACTTTAAACAAAGTAAGTTAAAGATCCAGTTATTAACCAGCAGTATGTTCTTAACTGTTTTTTCGCTTACTATTTATGATTTGTTTTTCTTCAGTGTTCAGTGTTTATCTCTCCTATACTAATTATGTGTCATATTTTAGGTTGATCCCACGGGAGAGTATGAAAATCTGGTGACTATAAAATCATTTAAAACAGAATTTCGTTTAGCAGGAGGTTTAAATTTACCAAAAATAATAGATTGTGTGGGTTCTGACGGCAAGGAAAGGAGACAGCTTGTCAAGGTGAGACTTCCCGTTTCTGGTATAGTCCTCTGAGGGTTAAGGACATCAAAGTCAAGAGCAATTTGAGTAGATGTTGTCTTCTTCCCTCATTTGCTGGCTGTATGACTCTAGCTTTATCCTGAATAATGACAGGTAGGAAACATCTGTGAAGTAGACATACAGTTTGCTAGAACCAGACTGCTTTTTTATTGTGTGTCTTTCTTGAAAGTCTATCAGAGAAAGTCTTTCCTGATATTGTGGATTAAAACCAGGTCCTTGCTCATGCTCAACAATTCTCTGCTTGTGAGTTACATCCCAGCTCTTGTTTAGATGTTATTTGAAATAGATCTTGTTAAGATGACTGGGCTGGGCTTGACTTTGGGACCCTCTCAACTCAACTTCTGGAGAACCTGAAATTGTAGGTCAGCACTACTGGGTTTAGCATACTATCGTTGTATGGCTGATTCAAGAGAAAGAATGTTACCAAAGTATATACACACCATGAGCTTGTTTCTGAAAAAAGCTTTTGGTGGTAATTAGAACAGATTTAAGGCCCTTGCTTAATATACTGGGCCTGGTACTGTGCCATCTGCTATTGTACTGGAAAGTGACAGCATTCCTTGCTTTGTTCTGCTTGCGGAGGTGCTTTTGAGGTCCTGCTGAAGATAGAAAAGAGATGAGATATTACTTTATCTGGGTGTTTTGTTTGTGCCTTCAGGTGAGGGAGTTCAGTTAATAGTGAAGCAGGAGAAACTTAGTCTTTTGTATTAGTCTGCTTCCCAGTTTCATAGTTTTTTCTAAATGAAAGAATCACAGTAGCTATTAATTATTCAAGAGACTCTGAAACGGAGCATACTTCAGATTGATTTCTGAGGGCCTTGTACTGCTGTTCTTAGATGACTGTTACTTATAGTACCTGTTTATGTCTGGTTGTTCTGAAGGGCCGTGATGACCTCAGGCAAGATGCTGTCATGCAGCAGGTTTTCCAGATGTGCAATACACTATTGCAGAGAAACACTGAGACTAGAAAGAGGAAACTGACTATCTGCACATACAAGGTAACTTACTGGCTTCTAGTCTGGTGCTTCACCAAGTAAAGTGTACTATTTGTACCAAGGATGAGCAAATGTTTCCTGTAAATTAACAAATAGTGAATATTTTAGACTTTGAGAGCCACTTAGGTCCCTTGCATTTTAAATCTGTAAAGCCATTCTTTGCTTACATGCTGTATAGAAATAGATTGATGCTGTTATTTTCTTTAGAGGCCATTGATTGCCACTCTCTGGTTGGATAATACAATTTTCATTATCATTTAAAGTTATTTGCCATTAGATATTTCCTGTAGTTACCTGAAATATTCTGTCTGCCGTTATTGTAATGAACTATAGGGATTTTGCTGTTGTTTGTATGTATATCGTTTATTAGGTCATGGTTTCATTCATACTCAGGTCAGTCTATTGGAAAGATTTCCAAAATTTGGATTAATAGGTGATTGGACACATGCAACTATAATTTGGTAGATTTTGCTAGAGGACAGTCAGTGGAATTAGACCCATTTCCATTTCCTTCACAGTAGAAATCTTCAAATCATGTTATTCTATTAGCTGATCTTTGGTTTCTTAATTAACTCTTAATTAGTTAATATAAGAACCAACTGTTTTAATTAATTAATAAACATAAGAGATAAAATTCCATAGGTGTGTCCTCTGGCTTTGTTCCCAGGTCTCACTCCCCTCTCCGTCCTCTGTCACTGCTGTAACAGGACTTACTGCTGCTGCCTTTTCCTTTTCCCAAAAATATATGAACAAACTAAAAAGCATTTAATACACCTTGTAGTCGAGAACTAGTTCTTTCCAGACAGTTTAACTACCTGTCTCTTTTATTTTCAGAAGGGTAGATTCTATAAGTATTTTCTCTAGAAATTTAAGTATTTTATCAGGAGCTAACCTAAACATTAATACTTGATTGAAAATACAGTGGGAAAATGTTCCCTTCATAAGTTAAAGAGTAACATTAAACTCACTTCAGCAGCACATATACTAAAATTGGAACAATTCAGATAAAATTAACATAGTTCCTGCGCAAGAAGGAAAATAAGAGTAACTGTCTAGCAGTGGCATTAACAAAATAAATACAGGAATGGGTTAAAAAAAATTAGGAAAGCATAAAATGTAAAGGAAAGCTGAGATATATCTTAAGTGGAATGGCATTGGAAAATATCAACTTATTTCAAAATAATTTTTGATGGTAAAATTTCAGTAAGACATTTTGTAAGTAGTGTTGAATGCTTGCCTAGCACATACGTGACTCAGGGTTCTATCTCCAGCACTGGGGTGAGGTGTATATGGGGGTGGAGGAAATCAGTAAAACTGAGTAAGCCTTAAAATATTTCCAGGTGTACATTTCTAAAAGCCCAGTGTAGATGCTACCAGCTCAGTTACATTCCCAGTCCAACAGATGTAGTTACGGTTCTGTGAAAGCTTTTTATTTTTAGATTTATTTTTGTATATGAGTGTTTTTCTCACATATGTGTCTGTGCACCACATTGTGTGTGGTGTCCTCCGAGGTCAGATGAGCTGCCATATAGCCACTGGGAACTGAACCCAGGTTCTCTAGGTCTCCTGTAACTCAGACTCAGAGTGTGTTTGGGGCTGCTGTCCTAGTGTGCTTGGGCTTTTGAAGCCATTCAAGTTGCTAGAAGAATTTACAATGGATTGTGTACCTACACTCTTTGGAAATCTAACTTGCTTTTAAAGACTCCCTGTTTGTCCTTCATTTGATCTCTAAAGATAGATTATCACCTAGCAGTAACCCTTTGGAAGGACTACTTCCTGTGAGGTTATTTGCATCTCAAACACAATAAATGTAAAGTAGAACTCTTTTGTTAACCATCTTCACTTTCAGAATAACCCTTTCTTCCTGCCTCAGCTAAAGGTACTGCTTTCAGGCAGAGTAAACTCAGACACTGTATTTTATTTTATTTTATTTTTGTTAGTTTTATATTATTCTTTTATTTTAGTGTTTTTTTATTGAGAAAAGGAAAAAAAACAAGTTTCCGTCTCCTCCCAGCCTCCCATTTCCCTCCCCCTCCTCCCACCCTTCTCCCCCTCCCCGCACTCCTCTCCCCCTCCCTCTCCAGTCCAAAGAGCAGTCAGGGTGCCCTGCCCTGTGGTAAGTCTTAGGTCCTCCCCCCCCTCCGTCCATATCTTGGAAGGTGAACATCCAAACTGGCTAGGCGCCCACAAAGCCAGCACATTAAGTAGGATCAAAACCCCTTGCCACAGCCCTCATTGTTCGCCATGTTCAGAGAGTCCGGTTTTATCTCATGCTTTTTCAGTCACAGTCCAGCTGGCCTTGGTGAGCTCCCAATAGATCAGCCCCACTGTCTCAGTGGGTGAGTGCACCCCTCATGGTCCCGACTTCTTTGCTCATGTTCTCCCTCCTTCTGCTCCTTATTGGGACCTTGAGAGCTCAGTCCAGTGCTCCAGTGTGGGTCTCTGTCTCTATCTCCATCCATCACCAGATGAAGGTTCTATGGTGATATGCAAGATATTCGTCAGTATTGCTATAGGCAGGTTCCCTATCCTCAGCTGCCCAAGGAACTAACTGGGGACCTCGGCTTGGGCTCTTGGGAGCCACTCTAGGTTATTTTACGGAAATTTAATATGTGGGGCTGGGGAGATGTCTCAGTGGGTAAAGTGCTTCCCTTGCAAGCATGAGGACCTGAGCTGGAACTAAAGGGTTTCTCGGGACACAAAACAAGGTATTTCTATATATCTAAATATAGTAAAAGAAAAAAATATTTAGAATTAAAGATACCATAAAAACAGGGGATCCATAAAGAAAGTAAATTTTAATATTATAACAAGAAATTTACATGTAGACTATATCAATACCTCTTACAGGGAATTTAAAGGTTGTCATTAGAAAAAGATAGAAAAGAACAGAATTCATAAGTAAAAAGTAGGGTGGCCTATAAATTTATCATATGATATTCTGTTAGTCATCTGAAAAATACAGACTAAAACCCACAGTGTGCTACAGTTAGCATGAAAGTGGCAAAATGTAAAAGTCAGACATGTGTTGGAAAAATTCAGTAACAACTTTCTTGGTAATTCTATAAATTGCAACAGTCAACTTGGATAGTTACTTCATTAAGTTAAAGATATACATTCCCTGTAACCCTGTTAAAGTTTTACCCATGGTCTATCACTGCAGCAGTATTTCAGGGAAAATTGTGGGGGTCTCCACAAACGCTATGGCCAGCAGAGGCAAGAAGTCGGCTTCAGCACAACTCACTAGCCAGTGTTGGTCAAACTTCCAGAGTCTGACACTCAGTAGTTTACTTTAGGCATATTTAAGCACAGCACAATTTGGTAAAAAATTTCCCAATGATAATTAACTCAGTCCCATGTGCACAATAAAGGTTAAGACATGACTACATCAAAACTCCTGTAAAGCACAAGTGACATAAAGATAGGTTCCATATATTAACTGAGAGCAGACTCAAGGTCGTCAGTGCTCATGATTCGGATCTAGGAGAGGATAATGCTATAAATTAGCCAAGATAAGCTCAAGGTAAGGGTTTAGAGGAGCTGGTATGTCCTGGCCATACAGATAGCACAGAGTTCACAAGGCTATTATCTGTCTCTGCTCCCAGTCTTCTGAGCAGAAAACAGGTTATATACAGCTCTCCCTTTGAAGAGACAAAGGTTTTTCTAGTTCTCATCTGTGAGCACAAGGACCTACATATCTCCTTCAGGAAATAAGAAAACAATACCAACCAATATAAATGTTAAATGCAAGCTGGATAAATTGGACAGTTGTATGTGTGTGTGTTATCATAAAGTTATGAAATTGATGATAGTTAAGTATATTAACAAAGCCAAACATGAGAATATCAAGTGAGAAAAACCACATTGTAGAAGCTGACACACATATTTTTTTTTTAAAGTTTGTAGCTCTCTTGTCTTCTGGCATGCATGCCCCCAGTAATAATTAATTAATTTGTGAAATAATGTTGGCAGGTATTTGTACATAAATAGCTTTGAAAATAAAACACCAAAAATGCATGAATGTGGAAAAGCAGTAGCAAGCATTGTGATGGTGGGAGGAGGCGTGAACACAGCAAGAGGCACAAAATAAGCTTCACTTCTTCCCTGCAGATTTGACAAACTCTTAGATTTGGTAAAGTGGTTTAATGTATAAAATAATATTTGTTTCTTATTATTTTTACATTTGTATGTTTATAAAATACCATGATTTTGAAAACAATTTTCTCAGTAAAAGTTCTCATTTTTGTTGAGAATTATACTTTTTCTCTTCTTAAAATTAATAAGACTATAAACAAAAATACAGTATAATTAAATAATGAAAGTATGTTAAATTGAGGCCACAGTCACAAGTAATTGTTTTCCTAGGTGAAATGTCCTAAGTGTCCTGGGTAACAAAAGTATAAGGGAAGTAGTGGGTGTAGTGGTGCGTACCTATAATCCCAGCTACTCCAGAGGCTGAGGCAGGAGCATTGCAAGTTCAAGGGGTCCTAGGCTACATAACCACCCTGTTTCAGAAACAAAGCATAATTGAAGCATTCTCTACTAAATGAACAAATTAGTTATGGACCAATCACAGATAATGTTGAGTGTCACTAATAAGAATGATATCTCGGAGAAATTTGGGTACTGAGGGATGGGTAGCCTCTCTTGAACGTGTTCATTTCTGAGCCTTGTTATTTCTTGCTTTCCTCCCAAGATGTTAATAAATTCTGGGAGATGGTTTGCACTACTGATGATGAATGGTCATCCACGGGTCTTTGACGTCTTTCTGTAATCAAATGTATTTGATTTCACCTCAGGTGGTTCCCCTCTCTCAGCGAAGCGGTGTTCTTGAGTGGTGCACAGGAACCATCCCTATTGGTGAATATCTTGTCAACAACGATGAAGGTGCTCATAAAAGATACAGGCCAAATGATTTCAGTGCCCAACAGTGCCAAAAGAAAATGATGGTGAGTTGAAAGGTTATTTAATAGCTTATAAAAATATATAAAGCTACCAAATATTGCAAAATACAAAATATAGCTTCATGAGATAATTGTTGAAGATAGTAGTTTACGAGATGTAAACTTACCAAGATGAATGTGTAAGTGACATAGGGAGGTCTTTACACAATCTGAAGTGCCAACTCTGTCATCTTAAAAATATAAACATTGTCCAGTTTATACTAGTTTGCTTCCAGTTTGTGATAAGGTGATTCTTAATAAAACAAACAAAATACCAGTTAAAGTAGAGAAACAAATTAAGCCATTTTTACATTAAACAAGTTTCTGAAATAATTTCCATGCCATTGGCTGTCTGGTTTGGCTTTTACTTGCTGTTTTAGGAGCACTTATTGAATGCCTCTTGTCAACCAGGTACTAAGCTGAGACGTCACAAATTTGACAGTCATTCTCATCCCTACTTTAAAGTGAGATTAGGGACTGTAATTTGCAGAGCTTTAAGACTTGTCTGTCCAAGGTAAATCATTTGTTTTTTGTTTTTGTATTTTTGTTTGTTTGTTTTCCAGAAAATTCATTTTCATTTCTGTCACATGGTTTTTGTTGTTAGCTTGTTTTAAACTGTGTGTGTGCCTGTGTGTATGTGTGTTTGTGTCCCTGTATGTGTGTATGTGGCGCTCATGTCATGGTACAAATTTGAAGGTCACAGGACAACTCTGTAGTGTCAGTTCTGCTTGTACCTGTCTGTGGGAACCAGAGATTAAACTCAGGTTGCCAGACTTGCATGACAAGCTCCATTACCTGCTGAGCTACCTCACTGGCCCCTCAAAGTTTATTTTAAATATGTGATCAGCATTTGATGGAAGTTTGTGCAGGCACTAGTGGTAAAGGATAGGCTTAGAGGAGGAGGTGCTTCTTGTGCCTGGTGGGGAGGAGTGGAGAGTTAGATTCTCGAAACAGACCCTTGTGAGGAATAGGATATCAGGTTTCCTTTAGCGGGAGGGTAAAAGGGTAGGGGGCTGAGGTAGAGTCCCTCTAGACCTGGCTATCCTGTAGGTTTTAACTAAGTAAGACTAATTAATGGTTATATATGTATATATAAAATGAAGAAAATCAGAAATGAAATTGTTTGGGAATACAAAGGATTCACAGCGGAAGGGTATTGGGTGGGGTAGTATACTCAATATGTAATATATACCTGGATGAAATTTTATTAAAAAGTAAACAACAGCAACAAAAAACCGTGTGCAGAAGGGTGTGCTCTTCACAGTTTTCTGGATGGTGAGGTGAGCGGCTGTGTTTGGCTTTGGCACATCACTCAAGTTAACTGGAGGCGCCTGGACCAAGTTAGGATGTCATCGTCTAGTATATGGGCACTGAGCCCGCTGAAGTCGATAAACTTTGCCTCAGGAGAATATTCCAGAGAGAGGTTTCAGGACAGAAGCCTGATATCTCCATCCTGTCACAATGCATGTGGTGACACCACCTAAGATGATTGGGAGCTGCCTCTAGCATGTCTGTGTCACTCCATCTATAGTATAAGACTCTTCAAATTAGAATTTAATCAGTCAAAGGATAGGATCCTAATGGAATCACCACTTGAATAAAACTTTCCTGACCAAGTTGCTAACCTCTTATGGGTAGAATGTCTCATTTTTCTTCTTATTGTCCCTATAATTTGTTAGCTATTTCACATAGAAACATTGTGGATATTAGTTGAATGACGTGAACATAACACTGAGAAAATGTTGCAAATGTTCTGTTTAAAGGATGTCCAGAAGAAGTCTTTTGAAGAGAAATACGATACCTTCATGACTATTTGCCAAAACTTTGAACCAGTTTTTCGTTACTTCTGCCTGGAAAAATTCTTGGACCCAGCTGTTTGGTTTGAGAAACGATTGGCATATACGCGTAGTGTGGCCACGTCTTCTATTGGTAATCCTGTATAACTTACATATTGAGCACATAACCATATTCTGACTTACCAGAGGATGATAGTGGTGATGTGGGAGTGATTTCTTATTAATAAAGAAACTGCCTAGACCCATTTGGTAGGCGGAGTAAACAGGACAGAATGCTGGGAGAGAGAAGCTGAGTCAGTGAGTTGCCATGATTCTCCCACTCCAGGCAGACGCAGGTTAAGATCATTCCTGGTAAGCCAGCTCGTGGGCTACATACATTATTAGAAATGGGCTAGATCATTCCTGGTAAGCCAGCTCGTGGGCTAAACAGATTAATAGAAATGGGTTAGATCAATATGTAAGAGCTAGCCAATAAGAAACTGAAACTAATGGGTCAGGCAATGTTTAAAAGAATACATTTTCCTTGTAATTATTTTGGGTAAAGCTAGCCGTGCTGGCGGTTGGGTGCTGGGGACACAGCCCACCACTCCTATTTCAACATAGTGGTAATGGTAGTTGTTGCTCAAACTGTCCTCACCATTTGATCATTGTGTTTGTTCATGCTAATTTGTTAGCTTGCAACCATCTTTATAGACGAGAATTCCATTCTGAGGTAGGAAACTAAAACCAGTTTTGTTTTGTTTTTAATATAGTGGATGTAGTTTATTTTCACTCCCTTTAATATAAGTTCTTTGAGATTTTCTTTGGAATATAAAACTTCTCATAGCACCCTTTGGCTTTCTTTTATTATTGTTCTTCTGTACAGAATCTCTGTAATAGATTTCCACTCAATGGTTCATTGTTTAATTGAATCTCAGAACAGAAATTGTGATATGTATTTAAATACTTGCTATTCAACGTATGTTTTGACTTTTTAATTTTTTATGAGAATGGAATAAAGTTGTTAGATAAATTAGTTAACAAAATCCTAAACTATGAAAACCATAACAATGTAGAAGCTGGGTGGCTGGGAAGAACAAGTGGGCCCTCTCCCTACAAAAATAACAATGTAGAAACTGTCTCATGTTAATTTGCAACTAAAAACAGTTTCTTGTGCCACTTTTGTACTGTACTTATAGTGACAGGACATGTAAGTTTAGGCAAGATCCCCAATACTTGTGGAACCTCTTCTGCCTTGAAAATCACTAATTGGGTTAAAGTGGTGTGAGTTATGAATAAGAAATCAGGCTCAGTTAACAGTAAGGCCAGCCAGGCACGGGACATCCTGTTTGCCACCCAAAGACTTTTCTGTAGTACTACATGGTAGTTCAGCGGGCTAAAGGTATTTTAAGGCATGTCATTCTCTGTCTTAAAAATCAAAATGCAGTTATGCCTGCAAAAGCACCTGTGAAATCAAGTAGTGATCCGTTTCTGGTCAGCGTAGTTTATCAGACAGAGAGGAAAGTTTCACTGTTGAATGTTGAAGTTGCCAATCACTGTATCTCTCTCTTTTTTTTTTATTTTTTATTTTTTTAATTTTTTAATTTATTTATTTATTAAGGATTTCTGCCTCCTCCCCGCCACTGCCTCCCATTTCCCTCCCCCTCCCCCGATCAAGTCCCTCTCCCTCATGAGCTTGAAGAGCAGTCAGGGTTCCCTGACCTGTGGGAAGTCCAAGGACCGCCCACCTCCATCCAGGTTTAGTAAGTTGAGCATCCAAACTGCCTAGGCTCCCCCAAAGCCAGTATGTGCAGTAGGATCAAAAACCCATTGCCATTGTTCTTGAGTTCTCAGTAGTCCTCATTGTCTGCTATGTAAGTCCTTAAGAACACTTAATAAAAATTTGAGTGTATTACACTGGCTGAGGTAAACCAGGGTCTCGAGCTTTCCACTAATTTTTCCACACTAATTTCAGAGAAAATCAGTGCTTTCTAATAAAGAGAAAACAATTTTAGCAGCATATCTATTTTTAAAACATAGTATACATTAAAATATCTGGCTAGATTTGACTTAAACTCTACATGCTACTTACAATGTATAATTTTCTTTAAATAGCTTTAAAGTCTGAACTACTTAAAAATTGTTTAGAATCAGCAGTATTATATTTGGATATATGTTAGAGATTTTACATGGTTGTTTTGTTTTTTCCCTAGTTGGTTACATCCTTGGACTTGGTGATAGGCATGTACAGAATATCTTGATAAACGAGCAGTCAGCAGAACTCGTACACATAGATTTAGGTGAGTAGTAAAAGATTTGTATCTTTCATTAATGTTTAGTCATCAAGGACTGTTTGCCTATGAAAAGTATATAACTTAAGTTTTTTTCTTCAGCATAAGCACTTGTGGTGAGATGAGCAACCATCTTCACCTACAGTAATAAGTAAAACTTACTGTAAGAAGTGGCAGCTCAAGAAAAGAAGGAAGAGTGATCGAGAAGGTGGAAATCTAAAAATGGGGACAGGGTAATAATTGAGAGCTGTCCTAAATATCGCTAGAGGGAACTCTGCCTATAAGTAGTGAGGGGGGGGGGGTAGTAGGTAGTAGATTAACAAGATAGATAGGCTAAAGAGTTTTGACTTTTCATCTGCTAAATGTTGGGAAATATTTAACCAAGAGCCAATCATGTTTGAATTTTAGGTAACTTTCTAAGCAATTTGGACCAGGAAGTTAAGAGAGAAAATAATAGTGTAGATATGAAATGATGAAGGTTTGTGAAGGTTTGGACTAGAGTTGTAGTGACCAGGAGATTAGAGTTGAAGATGGTTGTGTTCTAGGTTTTATCACTAACGTTAGTTGTGCAGACTGAGAGAGGGATTTCCAGACAGCTGAAGCATCTAACAAAGGAATACAGCAGGCTTCATAAAAAAACAAATAAAATAATGAACGAATAAATGAAAATAAGAAAAATTATGTGTTTTACACATTATTTTAAAACAGTGAGATTTCTGGAAAGTAGTGGAATCTTGATATAAAAGCATTTGGATGTAATGGCAAGTCAAACTCTCAGCAGTAGAGAAGACTGAAATCCCTGGGCTGGCGGAGATTCTGATCTCACACTGGAGATGGAGGCTTTGGGAATGCTAGACCAGAGTGGACTTGGTTACTATAATCCTAGCACTTAACAGGCTGTGGCAGGAGGATTTCTGAGTTCAAGGACAGCTTAGGTTATATAGGGAATTTTTTTTTACCAGTGTGAGCTATGAAATGAGACTCCATTTCAAAACAAAAAGATAAAAATAGGTCTCAGAAACCATGAGGAAGAGGTATCTTAGCTGCTGAGCCATTTCTTCAGCCTTGCAAGGAGTCACCTTCCGAGCCACAGGAGGAAAATATCCTATGAAGGCCATAATAAAGCCCAGGGTTAACTACAACAGAGAGGTGAAGAGAAGTAGAGTGTCGTCCTAGTGAGAAAATCCCACCCCAAAAGCTGCATGCTGTGTGACTTCATTTATATAGTCCATTTGATATGGCAAAATTATATAAATAAGCAAATTAGTGGTTGTTAGATGATTGGGGATAGATGTAGGGATTGACAAGCCATGTGAGGAAAGTAGGTGTGGCTATAAAAGGGCTGTATGAAGGACCTCTTAGTGATGGAATGTTATATGCCTTGGCTGTACTAGTGTTCATATCCTGGCTATGATGCTGTATCATGGTTTTTTCCTGTAGTGAGAAAGACTGGTAGAAGGTATAAGGGTGATCCTTATGCATTATTTCTTAGAATTGCATGTGAATCTGTATTTTTACCTCAAAATAAGCATGTGAGTTTATATCTCAAAACATTTACTACACGATTCTTCTACATTTCAAACATGCCAGTTTTCCCCTGTTTAAATCATCCTTTAATGTGCATTTCTTTGCCAGTAAGCTGTTCTTTTGCATTTGAAGTGGTTCTCAAAGATGATGGAGAGGTAGTAGGCAGAGCAAAAATAGAGTACTCCTCAAGTACTGATAGCATGTGAGCGACAGGTTATTTGCTGCCTTTACAGAGTTAGCATGTACTTAAGGAGACCGTGTGTCAGCCAGTCACACTTTCTTGCTTCACATCTTTGATTTTAGGAGTGGCTTTTGAGCAGGGTAAAATCCTTCCCACTCCAGAAACAGTTCCTTTTAGACTCAGCAGAGACATCGTGGATGGCATGGGCATCACTGGTGTGGAAGGTGTCTTCAGAAGGTAAGGGAGGAAGGCAGACAATTTTTGCTATCAAGTTTATTATTCAGCTAATAAATTTATATAGATGATGGGATTCAGTGGTAGAATGACATCCCGGTACTTAGTACTAAGGAAAAGACCCTTGGTACAGGCAGTAATCGTTCTTTCCAGCCACCTGGAACTTAATTCAGCATGGCACATGTTGTCACATCTAACGTCCTGGAAGAGGCCCACTTTTATTGTTATTCAACCTTAGCTGACATGCTCTGTTTTTACTGTTTTGTTGGTGCTCACTGTTGGGGGTATTAAAGAGATAGTAGTTTTTTGTATTTATTTTTATTCTTCTCTCATATAATACATTCTGACTTCAGTTCCTCCTCCCTCTACTCCTCTCAAGCACACCCCACCTCCCCTGTCTCCCAGATCCACTCTCCCTCCATTTCCTTTCATAAAAGATCGGGTCTCCCAGGGTTATCAATCAAACATGGCATAACAAGATGCAATAAGACTGGCCACAAACCCTCATATTAGGGCTGGGCGAGGCAACCCAGTAGAAGGGAAACGGTTCCAAGAGCAGGCAAAAGAGTCAGAAACACCAAGCTAGCAGCCATAATATATATGCAGAAGACCTATCTCAGACCCATGTAGACTCCTTGATTGCCGCTTCAGTCTCTGAGCTTCTGTGAGTCCCTTGTTTGTTGATTCTGTTAGCCATGTTCTCCAGGGTCCTCAACCCCTCTGGCTCCTACAGTTCTTCCTCTGACTCTTCAATGGGGGTTCTTGAGCTCCAAGAGGAGGGACCTCATAGAGATCTCCAAATTGGGCTCAAGAGATGATACTTCTGTCTGAAAGAACCATGTTCTAGTATAGTTCAAAGCCAAAGATTTTTTGTAGTTTTCCCAGTAAAGGTCTGTAATCTCAGATTGTAAAAGTAAATTAATACTTGCCCCAGTAATCAATCAAGACAAAGTATTTCATAGCAGTAGTGTCTTTTTTTTTTTTTAAATAAGTGCTGATCTTATAAAATACACACCACATATTTGTATTTATTTATATTAATTTCTGGGACATCTCTTAAATGCTGCCTTTGCCAACTGGTCTGCTTTTTGAAATAAAATTTTGGGAATTTCTAACAAGGATCATCTAAGTATGCATGCATAAGTGCATATAGGCAAAGATGACTGAGATATTGGTGTGCTACAGAATTCATGTTTGTAATGTGTTTCACCTTGCAGATGCTGTGAGAAAACCATGGAAGTTATGCGCAGTTCTCAGGAAACTCTGCTAACCATTGTAGAAGTAAGACATCTGGATTCCTTTACTGGTCAGCCTGCCTTGTTAGGAAGTCACTCATTTAAAGAGCATTGCTCATTTCATGTAGACTGGTGCTGGGCAGCAGCAGAAAGAGACACAGTGGACATTTTCTTACATCACAGTGTTTGGGGTTAGAAACGTGTCTTGGGATAGTGTAGCATTTTTAAGTAATCTCCAATTTCTAAAAAATAAATGAGCACTTTGACATCCTAGACATCCCACTTCAGCCTGTTGCTGTTGTGCTTGCCACACAAGCATGAGGGCCTGAGTTGGTATCCCTAGAAGCCTTATAAAAACCTAGCATAGTAGTGCATGTTTGTAATCCTAGCACTGAGGAGGCGGGGACGGGAGGATCTTTGGCCAGTTAGTATAGCCAAATTGGTGAGTTACCGATTCGGTGATAGGCACTGTCTCAAAAAGAAAATGAATAGAAAAATGATTGAAGAAAACACCTGACATCAACCTCTGGTCCCATCACACCCACACACGTGTGTACATATACATACCAATGTAGCTGTATGTATCCCATATGGGATTGAGATTGGTTTCCATGAAATCAATAATATATGTCATTTTCCCTCTAAATTTCAGAGCTAATTTAATTGCAAATCAGAATACCAACACTGTTAGTTATGTAACTGAAGAATGAGGTTTGCTGTTGAGGCTCTTGTAGTTCTTGTTTGCTATGTAGCTTTGAGACAGTTCATCTGAATGGAGCTGTGTCCTGCAGAACATGTGTTTAAATCAGGTTTATCATCTCATGTAGACCCAGGACAGAGAGGGAAAAAAGTCATACTTCCAGTGCTTATGACATTAATTCTACCCAAGTGAGAATTGTGTGCGTCTGGCAGTCATTACAAAGCTGGTAAGGATGTGTGAGACAAGAACTCAGCTATTTCCTACAGAGAGAAATAAAGGTAGTTGAGTACAGGCCCGACTGCATACAGGTATCACCTATTCTGCTTCTAACGAGTACTGTTAACTGAGTTTGAACCAGATTTTTAGGAACGAAGAAGTAGGAGCATGTGTGTTTTGTAAATCCCTCCTGTGCAGGCAGGGTTGAGAGTCATTTGTATTTCGCTGGCACTATTGAGACTCATAGTAAGGGTGGAGCTGTGTCCTTTAGAAGATTCAATTAGCAGTTTGCCATGCTGGTCTGAGTGAGAGTGTTACATCTGAGAAATGATTTCTGTTCCCACTTACAATACCTCTGTCACTTTAGAACAAACCCACCCTTCACAGTCACACAAAGTTCTATTGTTGCCCCTGGTAAATCAGTCCAAATTTCTGAGAGTCATTTGCCGTGGTTTTCCTAATATTAAGGAACAGTTTCTCTTTCATCACTGCTGTCTCCTGCTCTAGGGCAGTGCTTCCCAATAGTGTTTTGACTCCCAATCCTGAGGTCACTCCTTTTAAAGTCAGTCCCTTCATGGTTTATCAGTGGTCCTGGAGGACACTCAGAGCAGCGGCACAAAATTAAAAGCTTTGATACTGCTGATCTAGTACATGTCCTACAGTTAAAATATGCTGAAGACATTTTACAGTCCTAGCATGTGGATGCTGAGGAAACCCAGTGAAGGTGACTAGAAAGGATTGTGGTCCTGTGATACTGGCCTGGCCTCTGTAACCAAGTATTCTACTTACTACTGAGACTGCCTAAGTCTGACTGAGAAACAAGAAATGTCTGTGTGTACACACAGCAGGGCAGTTTGCTGTTGAGTACTTTACATCCTTTTATTAGATTCACTCCGCTTGGGATCTAATTAATAGAAAGAGAGCCACTGGAGTGGGTAGTAGGATGGTGGTCAAAATGTTAGTTTTGATGGAGCTAAAACTCCATTAGGGAACATGGCTTAAGAGTGAGGTGAAATAGACCTGGAGAGAGAAGGGAGTAAAAACCACAGTGACAGTCTCCTCCAGCTAGGACAGTGTCATCCAGCCTGACACCTGACCCTGGGGGAAGAGTGAACTCAGGATGGGATGAGAACCTTAGAGCTTATATTTAACATAGCTCCTCTGCACAAATACATAACTCATCTCTTAGTCTGCTCCCTCCACCGGCTGCTCGAGACTAGTGTTATTTCATGTGGTTGCTATTGTTGATTGTAATCAACATGCACATCGTTTGTTTTTCTGTCTAGGTCCTTTTGTACGATCCTCTCTTTGACTGGACTATGAATCCTTTAAAAGCTTTGTATTTGCAGCAGAGGCCAGAAGATGAGACTGACCTCCATTCTACCCCCAATGCGGAAGATCAAGAATGCAAACGAAGTCTTAGGTGGGAGATTTTAGGAGGGACCTATTGTTAGTTACTTAGATTTTGTTATTCCCAAGCCTTTAACTGTTGTGCCTCATTGATTTCTTCATGTTTTTTATCCTTAGTGATACTGACCAGAGTTTCAACAAAGTAGCTGAACGTGTCTTGATGAGGTTGCAGGAGAAACTGAAAGGCTTGGAAGAAGGCACTGTGCTCAGTGTGGGTGGACAGGTGAACTTGCTTATCCAGAAGGCCATGGATCCCAAAAATCTCAGCCAACTCTTCCCAGGATGGAAAGCTTGGGTGTGACCTTCAGCTCAGAAATTACTCTAAACTCAAGACTTCAGAAATTACATATCAGCCACCATATTTGGATGGAAATTAGTTAATAACTGCTTTTGAACCAGTTTTCTCCTTGATACATACCAGCCAAAAATTAATATTTCTGCTCTTGTATGTTAGGATGAATGTTGACTCTTAAGATCATGCTTGTATTGTTTTCAGTGGGATCACTGAGGTGCACAGTGACCTGAAGCCAGTGGGAGCAGCAGAGTGAGTTTTGCTTTGGTGTGTGTTAGGACGAGTTTGTAACTCTTGCTCTAAGCAGTCTTTAGTTAAAGCAAGTTCCCAGACAGTCACTGTGTGAGCATGTGTGTGCGAATTCCAAAGTACTTAGTAATACTGTAGAAAGGGTAGACGTTAAAATTATAACTGTCACTATATCATGGGAAACTCACATTAAAATAAATGTTGGACTGGAGTGTAGCTCAGTATAGAACAAGTGCCCAAATTGTCTGAGGCCCCAAGTTCAAACCAGAATTGCAGATTAAAGGGGTGGCAGGGAATGGAGTAAAGGGTGTTGAAAACAAAGTAGTATAGGTTGAACACACTTAGTTTCAAAGTCCAAAACATGAAATGTTCCGGTATCCAAAGCTTTCTGACATATTGAGCACATTTCAGAGGTTCAGATTAGGCGCATAGCTAGTCATAGCTTGCAATCGTCACAAATGCTTTACAATCTGAAAATATCCAAAACCAGATGCAGCTCTGGTCCTCGGCACTTTTAGGAGAGGACACTGAATAAACTTGCACTTAAGAAATGGTCTGCTTTCAAGCCAGGCATGGCAGGACTGTCAGAGCTACACAGAGAATCCCTGTCTCTAAAACCAAAGCAGAAGAAATGTTCTGATTTCAGTTGCAGGATCACTCAGTGTTCCCAAGTGATGAGGTCTGGAGAGGAAGAGCATGTGTAGCTAGTGGTGTTTAAGTGAGTTCTGTGCTCTTCCTCTTTCAGACCCTCTAGTGTTCACCGCTGCTGTATGTTTCTTTCTTACCTTTCTCCTAGTTCATGAATTCACCTGTTAACTACATCTCATCTCCTAGATTCCTTCAAAAATTGTTTTTCAGGGTTGACAATGTGGCTCAGTAGGTGAAGCGCTTGCCATACAAGTTCCGCCTGAGTTCCGCCCCGAGAACCCATGTAAAGCTGTTCTCTGACCTCCACATGCTTGCCATGGCACGTGCATGTCCACACACATACAACAATGAAGCTTATTTTTATTTTTACAAGGGAAAAAGTAGATTTTATTTTCAGCTGTGTGCTCTGGAACTAACAGACCTACCTGCTTCTGCCTCCCAGGTGTTGGGATTAAAGGTGTGCATCACCATATTCAGCCTAATTAACTTTTCGCGTCCTTTTCTGACACTCACCGTCTTAAACGTCTCATTCTGTGATCCCTCTGATAGTTTTATTAAGTCAAATGCTAGGTGTTTGTATTGTTGATTCTTGAGTTTGGTGGGCTAGTTTGTCATTTTGAAAGGTGAGCTCATTTTCAGCCCCCTTCTCACACGTGTGTGTGTGCGCAAGACTCCTGCATGGCCTAGGTTAAGAGTGATTCTTCAAGAGAGTTTGCTCATGTCTCATCCCCAAGGACATCACAGACATTCCTTGGCTACAGGCTCTAGGTCTCAGGAATAGTGTAGGTCTCAGGAATAATGTAGATTGCTGAGAGCAGAAGAGTCTCCCAGGCCATGACAGAGGCCTCTGTCATCTCTGTGCAGATAGGCAGAGTGTTGTACTGATACCCTTTTCAGTGAAAGCTAAGCCTCATGTGCATCAAGATGGCAGGGTGAAGGGAGGTACATCTAATGTCTCTCCCTTGCTGTTTGCAAGCCTAAGATTCTTTAGTCCATACACACACACACACACACACACACACACACACACACACACACACATACATATCGATACACATATGGATGTTTGCATTATTGTGTATATATATATATATATATACACACATACAGAAAGCCAAACTCTTGTTTTCTGCAAACTATTACGAAAATTATTTTGCATTTTAACTTTCCTGCTTTGTGTCTTTTGTCAGAATTTGGATATTATGAATATTTGTTATCTACTTACTATAGTAATCAAGAGGATGTGTTGAACTTAGAATGTCTTTAAGAAAGTGTTGACCTCCTCATAGAGAATGATATTAGCTAATAACGGCTAGTTAAATGAATTTGTAATGTTTCTGTAGTTAAATCACTGAAGAGGTTGGAATAATATAATTGATCCATTCTTCACCCTTGAATTATATGCCACAAACATATTTTATCGATGACTTTGAAAAGTTTATAATAGGTTTTCAGGTAAACCTAGAAGCAGCTAATTGAAATATAAAAAGATTAAGTTATATTTTTGACAAACTTGAGTAAGATGGGCAGTTACAAGGAGCCAATGAGGTGAGACTTACAGGTATTAAAATTCAGGTATTTCCTTTATGCCAAGTACCTGACATGTCTATCAGCAGTATGTTTGATTCCTACAACCAAAACTTGTAATATTGGATGGTTTTCTTTTTTTTAATGCTTTGAAAAAAAATTTTTTTACTGTACTCATTGTTTAAATCCATGACAAGTGCTTCACCTATACACATAAAATTACTAAATTGTTTTATCAGACCCCTTTTAATATACAATATATACACCTATAGAAAAAGGAAGTAGGAAAATATTAATAGATAAAAATATAGCATATAGACAGAGTACTTATGCATTCCAGCCTTGTTTGAGTGACAGGTAAAGAAACTTGTTACAAGTCATAATGCCACCATATCTGCTAGGAAAAGACCGCGGCATCTCTGAGTCACCTTAGAAAAGCCATATTCCTGTTTTGCTTTTGAAAATAATTATTCGTAGGTTTATATTTATTAAGTATATCCTTAAGCCTTTCATCACTTTAGAAACCTATAAAATTAGCAAACTAAGCTACATTTTAGTAAATCTTTTGATCCCAGAAAGCAAAACTGGGCAACAGACCTATATACAAAGTACACAGTTGAAATCTTTGGGCAAAAACCAACAAGAATGTTAATGGATGAGTAGCTCTCCTAGTCCAGTCCTATCAAACTGTGGATCACAGCGGGCGGATGAGCATGCCCAGCTGCTGCTGATGTGTAAATTCTTTTCATGATGAACCTATATAAATAACGCTACGGTTAGGCTAATAATAGAAAAATACTGTTTGTAGCATACTATAATTAGAGAAAGTATATAAACACAGAAAAATAATCTATGCCTTTTACCTGTCAGGAAAAATGGCAACAATATTGTGATATTTATTACCTTACAATAAATTTCATTGATTGTAAGTTGAGCCACGATGATTAAAACCTTATAGCATGATTTTGCATACCATCAGTTCATTAGATAATCAGCAGATATATAGCCCTTGAATTTTCCAAAACCTTCTTAGTTTCTCATGTGTAAAAGTGGGAAACCCTCAGAAACAGAAATGTTGAAGTCACCGTATCTGTACAACTCAAAGATTCAAAATACCAGCATCCTACATACAAGCAATAAATAAGTCGGACTTTCGTTCTGAATGCCTTAGCTATACACTAAGTGCCCTTTTCCTGAGAGAAGAAAATGTGCGTATAAGGCTGGGTTTATGTTTTACAATGACTCTTTAAAACATATATTTTTGATGGGCAAATTGTATTCCAAATTTTTTTTAGGTAGCCGGCATTCAAAACATTGGTATACCTTCTATTTTATGAAGAAATAATTTTAAAGTGTCAGTTGGAAATTTTTCATGCTGCTGATTAGTCATTATCTTGTTAACTGATGCCATCAGATATCCCATTTTATATCCAGAGAAAGTAAAAGTTGGAAAAGGTTACTTGTCTGAGGCCAGAAGACATTGCACACAAGTATTATATAAGCAGTCTCTTCAGTTGAAGAGCTTTTAGTAAAAAGAATCTGGCGTTCACTGTGTATAAGTCAGTGAAAGTCAGTGAAAAGCAAATAGAGAAGCTGCTAGAAAAGGAAGTTAGACAGCTGGTGTGTCTAGAGTGAGGGAGGCAACAGTCCCTCTTCCAACCCTGTGCACCCTCAGAGTGGTCCCAAGTCAGGCCCCAAATGTAAGGTCGTCATAGTGTTCACTTAAAATGGGGAAAAGATTGTGCACCTAGAAATCTGTCACAAATTTAAATATGGTAAAAGGAACAAAAGCAAAAAGGAAGAACTTTGGGCACCTTAAGGTTTATAATAACCGCCTTTTTAAGTAGAAGGCCAGTATGGAATAGGGAAAGTGCCATTTCAAGTGTTTTAGTTGCACCTTAATGAAATTATATATTTTATATAGATGTGTTTAGTGTTATTAAATGTAATCTGTTACATTGTTACCTGAATGTTACAAAAAAATTTAATAAAGAATTATACAAGTTTATGTTAACGGTACAAGTGTATGTCCATTTTATGAAATACTTGATATGTGCCAGTCACTGGGCTAGTTCCTAGGGAGACAGCAGTGAGCACAGAAGTCAGCACTCGGTTCAGAATCCAGGTAGGAGGACTCCCGGCTGTGTTCTTGGCTGTGCCTTAGAAAATGATCAAGTTGACATTTCTCAAATCTGAAAAACTAAGTTGCACCAGGATATGACAAATAAAGATCCTGATATCCTAAATGTGATGTTTCATTTTATCATATTGTTTTAAAATAAATTCATTCTTCTTGAGAGTTTCATGTTCCGCTGTGCAGCTTCTGGCAAAATGAACTTTGTATACAGTGTAGTCAGAGTGTCCAGAAAGATTGGGTTCAGACTTAGTAAAAATCTCATATAATGGAATTATTCCTTGGAATAAAAGCCCCCTACTTTGCTCTGGCAGGATGCATGGTTTTGTATACAGCAGGAGTAAGAGTGTGCACTTTGCAGTACATTGCTCCTTCCCTTCTGTTCGCTTATCGTTCATTGTCATCACCAATTTCACAGGTAGTTAAATCTTTTCTGCAAGGACTTCCCTTCAACGCTACCCAAGTCTTAGAGTTTCTGTTGTGGAGATCCTCATACTGTTATCTCATTTCTTCTTCGGCACCATTGTGGTTTTTATACGGTATCTTTTGTCTCTTATTATTATTTGGAATTTAAGGTGCTTACTCTCCATGGAAATGTTACCTATTCTTTCTAGAAACTTATGTTGGTTCTTTTAGCCCCAGTGGTTCTCAACCTTCCTAATACAGTTCTCATATAGCTGTTGTCCTCAGCCATAGGATTGTTTTCATTGCTACTTCACAATTATCATTTTGCTACAGTTATGAACTGTAAAGTAAATCTGTAGTTTTCAGTGGTCTCAGTTGACCCTTACAAAAGGGTCATTCAATCCCTGCCACAGGGGTCACATCCCACAGGTTGAGAACTGGTGTTTTAGGTGCTCATATCTGCTATGAATAATTATTTTTTTCCTCCCAGATCTAATACTGTTTTGTTACTTTATCTTCCTCTGCTCTTGGCCACAGCCTCTGCTTGGGCAGCGATAACGGAAGATAGAAGCCATCATGTTTGAACAGTCCTATGGCTCATGGCCAACGCTCAAGTGTCAGTGTTTCCCCATTTTCTGTTTCCTGAAGGGTTTTTAGTGAGGCGTCTGTGTCATTTTTCCTGGACTGCTGTGAAGCTTTGGGGTTTGGGTTAACAGTTACTGCACTTGCTGTAAATGACCACTTTCTGAAAGTGAGCGTGTCACTTTGGTGTTCACACTGTTAGGTTTCCTAAAATTAAGTCAGCCATACACTTTCAGCACCTGAGAGTTGGTGGGATCTTTAGGAGGTAGGCCAGTGCAGGTAGGGGAGAGGCAGGTTATGACCTTTGAACTCATAAAGTGGATGCCTCTTTATGTTGCTGCTCCCTGTCTTTGAAATGATCAGCTTTGCAAGACAACTTGCTCCCTGGCGTGATACTGTCTCACCACAGAACCTGAAGTGAAGGAGTCTGATAAATTGTGTACCTTAGGCATTTTACCCCAACAATAGAATGCTATCATAACATACATGGGTATGTGGACATCTTTTTAGGACTCTGTCCTTAGTTCTCTGGTATAAAACCAGAAATGGTGTCCTTTTGTTTGGGGCTTTTTTTTTTCACCTTTTAATTCTCACAATGTATGATTTCTTGAGATTGAAAACATATGCCATCAGGTTAAGTGTTTCTCCTCAAGAGGGCTTCTGTTATTTGTTTTTAGGTGTATGGATGGGTTTTTGCCTGCGTTTATGTCTGTCTACCACTCACATGTTGGAAGATGGCAGTAGATTGGCTAGAACTGAAATTAGATAGTTGTGAGTCACATGTCAGTGCTGAAAATCAAACCTTGGTCTTTGGGAAAAGCAGTTGGTGCTTTCAACCACTAAGCCAATTCTCCAGCCCCGGTGTATAGTTTCTTTCTGGTAAGTCTTCACAGCCCTTTCTCTCAGGCTTTTGGAAATAAACAGAATATTGTTTCTTATAGCTACCCCACTACAGAGGCACAGAACCTAAGGCATATTGATTCTCTGTGTGTGCATGTGTGTAAATTTACTGATCATGTCTGATCTTCATTCTCCTCTCCTGGGGAGGTTTCCTCCTCCCTTTTATTTCCATGTGACACGAGTGCCTGTTGGTTTTGCTATGTCTGACTTTTATTTTATTTAACATGATACTCTCCAGATCTTTTTTCTCCCAGATGCTAGGTGACATGATTTTACTTTTTATGGCTAAATAGTACTCAGCTGTATATATAAACTACATTTCTTTTTCTAGAAGAGGATGATTTATTGATGAGGTATTTAAATCACTGTTAGCTGTATTTGGATATGTCTGTCCCTGAGGCTACTCCAAAAAATTCAAAGCAAAACTACTGTGTGATCCAGCAGTGGTACTTCTGGTGTTTATCTAAAGGAAACCAACGTATCAAAGAAATCCAAGCTTCCTACATTCACTGCTTCCATCCAAAGGCACCAAACTAAAGGAGATGGAACCCTGAGCACCCAGATTCGACGGGTACACGTTGTATATGCATTGTGAAATACACTCCCCCCCCCCCCGAGATGTGTGAATTGTTACCTGTGCATCATTTAAAAATACTTAAGTGGACAGTTCAGGAAAAAACAAGTGAGGGCCATTTGTACAGTGAATGAGCTCTGCCCTGAGCAACTGTGCTAAAAGCAAATTGCATTTGGAGGGTTTTTTTTTTAAACAACCTAAATATACTTTATTTTAAGTGTGATTTCAGACAACTACAGTTTATCAGAATACCAGGAAGAACTATACACTGTCCAGTGTAGTATTTCTGAAGTCCTCCTTAATAGGAGCAAACATATACAAAAGTCATTACAGTCGAAATAGTCAGTCTCTAGGCTTTAACTGAAAAATGGGCTTGAAGGGCCATTGCTCAGAAAAGGGAGTCCTTTATGGCTTCATTCCAAACATGGAATTGGGTGTTAAGCTAGTGAACTGTGGCCTTACGTAAGTATTTTCATAGTAATTACCCTCATATGGCCCTTCCGTTGGTGCCTCTGACTCATCATAGTTATCATACAGGTTTTTCTGGATTTGTTGAAGCCTCACATCTAAAAAGAAATGACAGATGGTTACAACAGTACCCTGTCTGTAAGTCCTTCCCGTCACACTTTGAACACATGTCCTTATTGCTGGTTAACAGAAATTCTCAATGTCCCCATCTCTGTTCATTCTATTTTAACCACTGTTCCTCTCTACACAGGTCTCTGTATGACCCAAGTTCTAGGTGTGACCTACCAAAAAAATACCTCTGTAATTTGGGGCAGTCGTTGATGTTCTGTAAGCCCAGGTCTTCATCTGTAAAATTTAAGATTGTGGTAGCACCTGCTGCATGGTGTATATACCCCCATGGGGGTCAGAGGATGTTGTGAGGTATCCTTCTCATGCTGCCCTAAAATCTCACTGAACATGGAGCCTCTCGGATCCACGTGTGTCCACTCCCTCATGCTATGGTTACAGGCACCCACAAGCTCTGCCTGGCCTTTCTTGCGCCAGGGTCTTTAAGCTTGCACAGTAAGTGGTCTTCTCTACTAAGCCATTCAAAGAACCTGCCTGGATTTGTGATAACTAAATGAGATGGTCCATTGTGTTTGGAATGAGTGCTTTGTAATTAGCTAGAGCCGTTTCTTCACTCCCAAATGAACTATCTTGTCCGTTTATGAATCTGCTCTGGATACCTGCCCCATCCAGCCCCTGTGTACACACATGCACACCCTGTCTCTTTGTTTTGTTTTGTTTCTGAGACAGGGGTCTTTGTATTATGTCACCCTGGCTATCCTGGGAACTTAATATGTTGATCAGGCTGGCCTTGAACTCAGAGAATGCCTGCCTACCTCAAGTGTTTGGCTTTCTCTAGCTTCTTAAAGGGTAGCACACATATTCCCCCGGTGCCACCATCTTTCCTCAGTATTTAAGATAGTTTTCCCTTACCCTTATCAATATGATAATTGGAAGGAACATATTTTTACCATAACCTTTCATAACTTAGTAATTCATATTGTTTCCTTTTTTGTATCTGTCATGTATATTCTTCATCAGTAAATCACTTAAGTGTGTACTTCTTGTGATTTCTGTAGCAATGCTTTAATCTCCTTGCCCTTTATTATAAAGACAGTTACCAAAATTGTTCTGTAGAAGGCCATTGTAATGGTTCGACTTGGCTGTCAACTTTACTCTGTCTGGAATCAGCTATCCCATGAGGAATTTGCTTTACCGGGTTAATTGAAGTAAGAAGGCCCACCCACAATATGGGTGGCACCTTTTGGTGGCAACCCAAAATAAGAGAAGGTGGAAAGGAAAGGCTCGCTTTGCCTGCCTTCTTTCATTATATTGGCAAGTTCATCTATGCTGTTGCTGCATTCTTTCTCTGAGAGCAGAATCAGCTTCTTCAGGTTTCTGACATGTCCTTAAGGTCAGCAGCTCTCCAGGGACCCTTCCAGCTTCCAGTGCTGACGTTGCACCCAGCCCCCATGGAATGAGCAGCTGCGGGATTCTCAGACTGTCCCATGGGAGCCGTTGCTGGACTATACAGATTACACCATATAAGACAGTCTAACAGATCAGCACTGACTCCATTAATCCCCAATGTAAAAACTGCTTGGTGTGTTTGGGGAACAGGCGTGGGTCTGGAAAATGAAGAGCATGAGTGAAATGCGGGACATGTCCATGTAGGTACAGCCAGAGGCCATGGTTTATATGTGGAAAGCGTGTATTTGAGGCAGCAGACTATGACAGTGTTTCGGCTGTGAATTCTTAACCTGCTTTAGTTCAAATCCCAGCACAGACTGGCTTTGAGCAAGTCATATCGTCTCTCCTCCCTCAGAAAATGCAGATAATGGAACCTGTTTCATATGTTTGAAACTCTCTGAACATAGCGGACAGTGAGGACTACTGAGAACTCAAGAACAATGGCAATGGGTTTCTGATCCTACTGCACGTACTGGCTTTGTAAGAGCCTAGGCAGTTTGGATGCTCAACTTACTAGACCTGGATGGAGGTGGGGGTTCCTTGGACTTCCCACAGGGCAGGGAACCCTGATTGCTCTTCGGGCTGAGGAGGGAGGGGGACTTGATTGGGGGAGGAGGAGGGAAATGGGAGGCGGTGGCAGGGAAGAGATGGAAATCTTTAATAAATAAATAAATAAAATTCATTCTCCACAGTAGTTGCTAAGAGTTCACACTATCTGTTGTGTGTAGAATGGCCCTGGGCAATATCAGCATGGGAACCATCGCAGAGGGGATGATGGGCAATCACATGCTGGATTTGAGTGGCAGCAGTGAGCTGGGAGGAAGTGAACAACGAATTAAAACGATAGCTCATATCGATGGGGTGATATGTGTTGGGCAGTATCCTAAGCTCTGCTAAGTGTCAAGCCCTAGTCTACGCTTCTTCTCTGTGTTATAACAACAGCAGAACAGGAACTCAAACCCAGACTCCACACTCTAACTGCTCCGCCTGGCTGCTTCTCATACAAGGTAGCAGAGTTACATTCTGGTCACAGGTAAATAAATCATAGTCTTTGACGGTTGTGCTGGTTGGTTGTGTCAACTTGACAAAAACACAGACATGGGTAGAAAGACTCCTAACTGAGAAATGCCTCTTTAAAAGACTGGCCTGTAAGCAAGCCTGAGCTATGGCTTTGACCAGTGATGGGGTTGGAGGGCCCACCTCTTGTGGGCATTGCCATCCCTGGGCAGGTGGTCCTGGGTGGTAAGAAAGCAAACTGAGAAAGCCACGGAGAGCACAGGAGGCAGCACTTCATGGCCTCTGCATCAGCTCTTGCCCTGCCTTCTGGGATGATGGAGTGTAATGTGGAGTGTAGGTGAAATAAGCCTTTTCCTCCCCAAGTTGTTTTCGGTCCCGGTGTTTTATCACAGCGTAGAAACCCTAAGCCGTTAGACTCATTGTACTTCTGTGGCATAATGGTAGGATTCAGTGTGGAATGGAACTTAAACATTTCCAACATTTGGAGGCATTCATTTTGCCAAATCTAGCTTGCCCACTGGAAGTCATTACTGAGACCATGAGCTATACAACTTTCAAAACTTTTATCCTGCCTTAAATAAAATGGAAAACCTATTTTCAAATGAGAGCCCAGCATATATATAAAGATAGACATGACAACCATGACCTGACATTTATATCCACGTGTGCATACACACATTCTTCAGATAATGATGAATATGTACAGCTCATTTGGACCCATATAGGTTTTTCCATAAAGTATTGCTAAAAACCACCTACTTTGGACTGGAGAGATGGCTTAGTGGTTAAGAGTACTGAGTGTTCTTGCAGAGGACCCATGTTCAGTTCCCAGCATCCGTGTGTTGGCACACAACTGTAACTCCAGTTTCAGGGGATCTGGTGCCTCTTTTAGCCTCCACAGGCACTTCATGCATGGGGTACGCTTACATGGAGGCAAGATTCTCATACACAAAAAACCAATCACCTACCTTTTAACTTAGCTGAAGACTTGCTTGTAGCAGTTTCTTTCCAGGTAGCAATATATCTGTAACATATTATATGGGCATTAAATTGACTTATTACTAAATAAAGCTAGTTAACAATGCCTAATGGTCGCATCTTCACTAGCCTCAGTGTCTGGTTTTCATGACTTTACCACCTCCTAGTGGGTCACACGTGATTATAAGGCAATCTCCAAGACGAGTTACAAGAGGTTCAAATGGAACCGCTGGCCATGGTGGCGCACACCTTTAACTCCAGCACTCCAGAGACAGGTAGGCAGATCTCCTAGTTCCAGGACAGCTGAGGTTACGTAGTAAGACCTTGTCTCAAAATAATGAGGCGCTTGTAAAACAAATTCACCTGTAAGTGTATTTATTCAGATTTTTTAGAGGTCTTTCCAAGAAATTACTAACTTACCAATTTTCCTGTAGGGAGAAATGGCAGATTCTGAATTTTCCTCACAGGATGTGTCAGTAAACCAATTATAACTGAAGAGAACAGTAATGGGGACCTGATGCCATCAAAGCCTAGGGAGATTGCTGTTTACCGCCGCCTAGGACCAGGCCGCCACAGAACCTAACTGCATCAGACACCGTGTGTCTGCAGGCAGAAGTGCCGCTTGTACACTCGCAGCAATCACCTCGCCTGAGTTCTTGTCTGGGTACAGCGAAACACTTTGCTTTTTATTTACTTAACTGGAGTGAACTTCAAGAAGTATGTAATTTGGAAACATTTAGGCAAAAAATGTGGCTCTTCAGCTCTCTCACCATGTCAAAAGAAGGTGTGTTCATCCCACAGAGTCTAACAGAGAGATGACTGGCAGCATGGGCTTGTCTAGGCCAGCATCTCCTCAGACGTGATGACAAGGACATCTCCGCCAGCATCTCCTCAGACATGATGACAAAGACATCTCTGCCAGCATCTCCTCAGACATGATGACAAGGACGTCTCTGAATAATGGGAAGTTTCTCTTTTATCACCTACTTCCTCTGGTCTCTTCCTCGCATTCTGTCAATGGCTGACACCTCAATTCTTCCTGTCCCCTTTTAACTCCCTCTTTCTAACGTCTCCCATTTCTTTACCATCTTTATAATTTTTCTCTTTGCCCATGCAATATCCACAGTTCTTGTTGCAGCTGAATATGCATTGAACGTTTTAACGGCGATGCTGAGGTACGGCTTGTTGGCTCTACAGTCCACTCATGGTTCAGAGACGGTTAGTATATTCAGAGTTGTGCATTTTCTCCACAGTCCGTTTTCAAACATTGTCATTACAGCCAGGAGACACTCAACGTTCCTTAGTTGTAACCTCCCTGTAATCCCCGGTCCACAGCCTCAGGTAACCACTGCTAATATATGTCGTCTCTAAACTTACTTATTCTGCGTATATCACTTGTAATTAAGCTGCTATCACGTGACAATTCCATGGGCATCATGGCACGTACCAGAATTTCTCTGCTCTGCTGCTGAGCAATCCTACATTGTGCAAACAAACTGCGCTTTACTTGCCTAATCCAAACCTGATGGACATTTGGATTACTTCTAAGTTTTTCCTCGCTGTAAAATGTTTCTGTGAACGTTTGGCTAGTCTTTGCATGGATGTACATTTTCCTTTTCCTTTGTGCAGCCTCTGGAGTGGTATTGCTGGGTTACATTGCAACACTTGAGCAATCACCAGCCATCTCCCAGAGTGGCAGAACCACCGCACATTCCTGCCAGCGGTGTATCAAGGCTCCACTCAGCACTCCTGCCAGCACTCGTTACTAGCCACGCTGGTCGTGTCAAGTCCCCACTGCGCTTTCAGCTGGCGTTCACCTGATGACTGTATTGAACTGAAATTCCCACCACACAAAATCCTAAAAATACCTTTCAATGGCCATTTAAGTTACTGGTACAATTTTTTAATATCTAAAAAGAGTTGACCATATAGATTGAAGCTATTTCTTTACATAATTAATGCAATTAAATTAAAGCTTTATATATGTTATATATTTATATTTAAATAATATTTATATATAAATCTTTAATTTATTTAATTTACATAATGCAATTAAAGCTTTATATAAATATAATACACCTATATTAATATATAGTATAGTAAAACTTTATATATAAAGCTTTTATGTATATTTTTATATAAAGCTTTAATTATTTACATTAATTATATGAATTTATTTATATTAATTATGTAAAGAAATAGCTTCAATCTATATGGTCTACTCTTTTTAGATATTAAAATTTTTATTTTTTTCTGTTTCTGAATCCCAAAGTAAAACAGTAAATTAGACATAGCTGCTGTAATCTATTCTTCTGCCTTGTTATATTTTCTCAAAATCAGTTATTCCTTTTCTGTTTTAGACAAATTATATTTTTAAAGGTTATGTTCATAACCCAAGATTCAACCTGGAAACAGGAAGTTCTAGAAAGAAAAATACATGACTTCATCCCCCTATGAGTGGCTGTAACTTACTCATCAAAGTTGAGTGTGTTCGTCCAGTTCAGCACTTCGTCTACTTCCCATTCCATCACAGAATCTACGCCGCCATCTTCAATACTCTTGATTAGTCCTTTTGTGGCTTTGTGAATTAGGCCTAGCGTTTCAAGATGGGTCGCCTTGGCCTCTAGGCTTCCCAGGTAGTACCTAAATAAGGGAAAAGAAGTGACACACATCCTTTGCAATAAGTGATTAGAAGTGAATACAATTGATATATGTTTATATATTAAAATTATAAATTAAATCAAGCTTTTGTTCTGTATACTTCTAAACTAAGACCAGTATGATAGACTCTTCCTGGGGCAAACTAATCACTAACCAGAAAGACTTCACTTACTCAGCTGCTGTAAGTTTCATAACAAAATCTGAACCCAATTCTGAGACGACTCTTAGAGACTAAGCCAGCTCTCTGGTCTTACAGGTGAAGAACTAAGACCAGGAGGCGTCATGTGACTTCTACAAAGTCACGAGGCTAACAGCAAGTGAAGGGGAAAGGAGATTTATCTACATCTTAGTGTCTTATACACTGCATAATTTTCATATCTTTCTTTAAAAAAGACAGCCATTTGTGGTGGTTGTTTCTGCTTTCTTATATAAAAAATTGAGACTTGGAGAAGTCAAGGAATTGCAAATTTGACTCTGAGCACATGCTCCTTCTGACTGGATACTATCTTAAGCATTAGTTTAAGGTCCATGTTCCTACCAAACATGAATAGGGAGACATTAGTAGTTCTTACCAAGAACAGGGAACACAGAAATTCATTGAGAAGACGAATATATCATCAGCAGACTTTGTCATCATTACTAGACCTGAGCTACAAAAAAATGCCTAGAGTAGGCCTGAACCTGTAGTAAACGGACATAAATAATGCTTTGCCCTGGTGCGGAAGAATTGTCTGTATTCTGTCAATCATGTTTTAAATAAATACTGATTGGCCAGGCAGGAAGTATAGGCCGGTGAACCAAACAGGAAGTAGAGGTGGGGCAATTAGAACAGGAGTATTCTGGGAAGCAGGGAGCTCTTCCTGCACTCCTGCCCAGACCACTGAAGAAGCAGGATGTGATCTGCTCCACTGTGAAAGGTAACATAGATAAGAACAATGGGTTAATATAAGTTATAAGAGTTAATAAGAAGCCTGACCTAATGGGCCAATCCGTTTTATAACTTATGGAGATCTCTGTGTGATTTTCTTTGGGACTTGCCAGCTGTGGGGTACCAGGTGGGACAGAAACCCCAACAAGCAAGCAGGCCCCTCATGTTACATTGCCCCCAGAGTGCCTAAGGAAATAGTGCTCCCACAATGCTCCTCATTGTATGCAAACACTCATTTTGGGAGAGTCTGAACCTGCTGTTGCATGCAGCATATCCAGGAGCCACTGACGAGGCAGGGAAGTAGTTTATTTCCATGGCCACCTGGAAGCAAAGCCAGTGTCCTTTGCTGCGCCAACATTCAAAGAGACATGACTTTTTACTCCAAGGGCCCATTTGTAAAGTTAGTCCAACTTAACCACCAGGTGTAGACACAGAAGTATGGAGAAAACAAGGTAACATGAAACTTCCAAGGGACCAGAACTCTAGCCACAGACTTCAAAAGGAAAGTATACTAATTAAATGCCTATTCAATATTTAACAAATCTGAGAAAACTCAGCGAGATACAGGAGAATTACATACAGAAAATTCAACAAAATTGGGGAAATTAATGAATGAAATTTCTAGCAGATACAGATAAGGAAATCTTTACAAATGAGGAATTCATTATTTTAAATTAATCATGCAGTTGAGAGATTCATCATTGCATTAAACCAAGAGAAAAAAATGAACATAAAGATAGGCCTTTTGTGATATCTTAGATGGAAAAAATGAAGAAAAACTCTGGGACACAGTGGCACTGTTAAAATATTTGAATCAGTACAAGATGTCAAAAAGTAGACGGAGCAGTGTGAAGAAGCAGCGAGAACGACCCCCGGACGAACCCGAGCCGCGCACCGCTGCAGCCCCGCGTTCAGCGCCAACGCTCCCCCCACGCCGCCGCCATGCCCAAAAGAAAGGCTGAAGGGGATACTAAAGGAGATAAAGCCAAGGTGAAGGACGAGCCACAGAGAAGATCGGCAAGGTTGTCTGCTAAACCTGCTCCTCCAAAGCCAGAGCCCAAGCCTAAAAAGGCCCCCGCAAAGAAGGGAGAGAAGGTACCCAAGGGGAAGAAGGGGAAGGCTGATGCTGGTAAGGGTGCCAATAATCCTGCAGAGAATGGAGACGCCAAAACAGACCAGGCACAAAAAGCTGAAGGTGCTGGAGACGCCAAGTGAAATGTGTGCGTTTTTGATAACTGTGTACTTCTGGTGACTGTACAGTTTGAAATA
>NC_022012.1:47719713-47725692 GCF_000317375.1 Microtus ochrogaster | reverse complement strand
GGTTTTATAGTGGCTTTCTGATTTTGGTAGTCGATACAAGAAGGGAGTTTGGAAGTTCTTGTATACTGTTACTGATTGTCTGCCCATGTTCTGCCTGGAAAACCATGATTGTTTATGGAAAGTGTCTTTAATAAAGCTGGATACAGTTTGGCTTGGAAAAAAAAAAAGTAGAAAGACACGGAACCTTGTCAATGAAGTGTCTCTGACTTGGAAAAAGATGCTGTTGTGCAGGCACAGAGGCCCAAGGGCCCTGGAAGAATTCGATACAATAAAGCCCTGTGTGATAGCTCATGCCTGTAATCCAAATACTTGGGGATGCCATGATCTGGACAGTTTGAACAAAGTTCATTAAGATGAATAAAGACTTTCTGAGCCAAGAACTGAGGGAACTCACCACCTCATCACTAGACCTGACCTAAAAAAAATTGCTCAAAGAATGCCTGCATCTCAAGTACAAGGGCAGTGTCTTCTAAATGCAATTCCTCATGCAATGTCCTAGCCACTTTTAATTGTCCAGATCAGACCGGCCTATGGGTATGTGTGTGTGGGGGGGTTGTCTTGATCATTAGTTAATGTGGAAGACCCAGTTTGCCTATTTGGTGGGCAGGTGCTGGGCTGGAAGAAAGCTAGCTAAGGATGAGCCAGCAAACAGCATTACTCCATGGTTTCTGCTTCAAGCAGTACATGGCCTCCTGCCCCGACTTCCCTCAGTGATGGACTGTAACCTGCAAGCTGAAATGAACCCTTCCCTCCCTTAAATTGCTGTGGTCAGATTTTCTTCTCAAAGCAGCAGAGAAAAACAGGGCACTTTGCTTTTAAAAAACAGTGTATGTGTGGGTCTTTTTTTCAGTCCTATGGTCTGACCCAGTCATCTCTGTGGTTTTATGCTGGTCACAATGTCTTTATTGCAGTTGTTTTGTAAGCCTTAGAATTCAAAATTAAGTAGTATGAGTTCTCTAACTTCTTTTCTCAAAAATACTATTTCTTTGGACTGGGACTGATGGAGCATGTGATCAAACCGGACTCTCTGAATGTAGCTGACATGGAGGGCTGACTGAGAAGCCAAGGACATAGGCACTGGGTTTTGATTCTACTCCATGTACTGGCTTTGTGGGAACCTAGTCTGTTTGGATGCTCACCTTCCTAGACCTGGATGGAGAGGGGAGGACCTTGAACTTCCCACAGGGCAGAGAACCCTGACTGCTCTTTGGACTAGAGAGGAAGGGGGGAGAGAATGGGGAGAGGGGGAAAGAAATAGGAGGAGGGGAGGAGGTGAAAATTTGTAATAATAATAATAAAAAGAAAAATATCTTGAAAAAATACTATTTCTTTAATATGACCAAATTGTCTACTTACATTTCCCGCATCCATTCTATCTTTTTAATTTTTCTTTTCTTTTCCATATCTTGCTTTCTCTTCAGTTTAGAGAAATGGAATTCACTTTCCTTTGTGCTTTCCAACACTTCATTTTCAAATGGTGCCCAAAACTATGGCCGAGTAGAGATGAATATACACAGAATTAAAATACTGATTGTGAAGGACCCTCCATAGACAAGAACTTCGTGTTGGTGGGAATGTACAGGAGAGGGGCAGAAGAGAAGCCAGCCTTTCGAGGTGGCTCTCATTAAGTCATGTGCCCATTAATAACACAGCAGGTTCAGAAGCACATGTTACAGCAACATTGGCAAACCACTTGTGCACTGACGCATTCCTTCAGTACTTGGTGAAGTGAATGCATAGCAGACCTGTTCTAAGCATGTCCGTCTCATCCCACCTGAACATACCCAGCCCCTCCTAGTGCTGCTGGCTTTTCATGACTATCCTCAAGAATTATATCCACTCAGAAAAGAAGTGTCTACTGCTATGTCCCAAACTGTGGTGTCTTTGAATGCCTTGTCCTCCTAGCTGGTTGGTTGTTTTCCCAGTTCCAGTTTATCTTCTCTTTCCACAACACTAGATAACGTTTGCTGTGTCTCCCAACAGTTTGCGCTGTTTAACCACTTCCCATACCGCATGAAAACATCCTGCCTACTTGACTGGTCCCTAGGTACAGCATTCTCTGTGAGAGAAGGAGCTGTGTCTTCTTACCACGGTGTGCTTAGCATCTGGAACCGTGCCTAGTGTATGACAGGCACGTAATCAAGTACTGAATGAGCAGATTCACACCTTGGTCATTTTAAACATCTCAAACATTGAAAAATTTTGTTATATAAGTATACCACATCCTATAATCGGGGTTTTGGGTATATAGTTAGCAGAGAGAAAATAAAAATGCTCTAGTTTCAAACCTGATTGTTAAAAATAAACGCAAGAGAAGCCTGCCCGCTGAGCATATAGGTGGTGGATAGAGAGGAGAGAGATGTGGGCAGTTCTTACGCGGTGGAGAGAGGTGTAACTGGAGACATGACGTCAGTGAGAACCAGACTGATGGGAGTGGCCTGGGCTGCCACCTGGGTCCCCAGGATCTCCCCATTTATGACTTGCTGGACCATGTGAAGGGGTCGGTTCTGTGGAACCATAGCCATAGGGTCTCCATGACTAGGGCAACAGCATGATACCCAAGAGGAATCTTGGTGAAGGTCTGGTCAGTATTGATGGTGTAGCAGAAACCTTGAACCAGACCCAGTGACTCACTGCAGGGAACGTTGGCAAGTAAAGCTGTTTAGGCAAAAGGGTATACTGTGTGACACACTGGAGTTCCTAATCCACTACAACAGATGAATCTGTGATAGAGAGGCATGATGGAGCAGAGGAGTGGTACACGCCAGGCAGACCTGGAGATGAGACAGCCATGATGGGTGTGGGAGAAGGCTGATGTTGATAGAGAAGCAGGTAGTTGCCCAGAGGGGTCGGCAAGATGTTGGTTTTGTTCGGTTTTTAATTTTTACTTTTGTTTGTTTCCTTTGGATGGGAAGTTACAGGGGTAAAAGGCAGGCATGGAAGGACTGGGGAATGAGTGGGATTGGGGTACATGATGTGAAATTCCCAGAGAACCAATAAAAAATTATGATGTTAGCCGGCAGTGGTGGCGCACACCTTTAATCCCAGCACTTGGGAGGCAGAGGCAGGCAGATCTCTGTTCGAGGCCAGCCTGGTCTACAAGGGCTAGTTCTAGGACAGGCTCCAAAGCCACAGAGAAACCTGTCTCGAAAAACCAAAAAAATAATTATTGTGTTGAAAAAAATTAAGCGTAAGCAGCCAATGAATCAACTCACCATGTAAAAACACCACCCAAACCTAACAACCTGGGTATGAGGAGAGCCAACACCTACAAGCTGTCTACATGGAGCACGGGATCCCCCATGCTCGCACACACACCATTTATACCCACACACCCACATACCCACAGAATAATAATTCAAATAATATCCAAGGATAACAATTTATCATATTTAACAAATCCAGAATAGCTAAGTTGGCATTTTTTCAATTGAATCACAACTATTACTTTTAAAATTCAGGATTAATTTCTAAATATATAAAAATAAAAATGACTACTATTGCCATTGTCTTACTCTCTGGGTGACAGGCCGCCAGCCATTGTTCTCTATGCGGCGGTACCAGCCACTGTGGTCCTCAACCTGAGGCGGATCATTCTTGTTATGAGATGTGTATCTTGCTGGAAGCTTTGTGTAATCTTTAGGGCTGTTAGCACACAGATCTTCAACATGTCTGTGAGTAAAAATTTTATAGTATATCTCCGGTGGAAATTTAACCTGTAGATGGGAAAGTTCAAAGCATCATTGTAAGGCAGTAACAGACATGGATTACATTGTTAAAATTCTTTGGCACTTCAAGTAAGTGTGCTTTAAAACTGCCACATCAGAACTCCAGCCAGGGAATCAGGTAAGCCAACTGTAGATCTTCACTTCTTCCTCTGCTCTTTCAAACCCAATCCCCCTGACTAAGCTTTGCCCCAGACCACCTGCTGAGGCCCTTCAGCTCTGTTATCCCATCTCCAGTGGACCACACACATCTTGCCCTCCTAGCCTCCTTCCCCCACTTCATTGCTCTATCTCAGCTGCTAATCCAGCAGGCACTCCCTGGGCACACACAGGCAACTGCAGATCTTCTCCTTTCTCTCTATTCCTCTAAATCCCCCAGTCTCATCGCCAGCTCTGTAGCGGACCTTCTGAGGCCTCTCCTCACTCTCTGCCCCCACTCCCAGGGGACTAACCAGGTCCTCTGGAATACCCTGCTTTCCTCCCTTCCTTCTAGCCCATCCCATTCTTACCTGTGAGTGCCCAATATCTAGAAATACATTTTATCTAAAACTCTCAGTGGCCACACCTATCAGGATCCCAGAAAAAAAATCCTATCAGGCAACACATAGCAACTACAATCTCCTAAGAACCAGAGAGGGCCACAGAAACCAAGAAACAAAACACCCAACCAACAAAGACAAGATCAGCATCAGTACCTAGAATTATAATCTTCCCAAACCCAGATACCTAGACACCAGCATAAAACCAAGAAAACAACTAGAACAATCTCTCCACTAGAGCCCAGCAACCCTCCCCCAGCATGCCCTGAGAAATTCAGCAGAGCTGAAGCACTAGACAAGGGCCTTAAAATAGTCATTATGAATATGATAGAGGCTCTTAAAGAAGAAACGAACAAATCTCTTAATCTATGAAAACATGAGCAAACAGTGGAAGGAAATGAATAAAACAGTTCAAGACCTGAAAGTGGAAATAGACTCAATAAAGAAAACCCAAATTGAGGGAAACCTGAAAATGAAAAATTTAGGAACTCAGGTAGAAACCTCAGAGGTAAGCCTCCCCACCAGAATCCAAGAGATGGAAGAGAGATGTCAGATATTTGAGGACACAATAGAGTCAATGGCTAAGTCGATCAAAAAAAAATGTTGACTCAAAAAAAAAAATCATGGCATAAAGCATCCAGGAAATCTGGAACACTATTAGAAGACCAAATCTAAGAATAATTGGAATAGAGGAAAGGAAGAGAGACACAGGTCAAAGGCACAAAAAATGTTTTCAACAAAATCATCGAAGAAATTTCTGTAACCTAAAGAAAATGACTATCAAATTATAAGAAACATACAGAACACCAAATAGACTGAATCAGCAAATAAAGTCATCCCCTTAACCCCTGGTACATATTGATCAAAATGCTAAACATACAGAGCAAAGAATATTAAAAGCTGAAAGGGAAAAATACCAACTGACATATAAAGGCAAAGCTATTTAGAATAACTCCTGACTTCTCAACTCAATGGAGACTCTAAAAACCAGAATGGCCTGGAAAGATATTTTATAGACTCAAAGAGACCATAGATGCTAGCCCAAACAAAATTTCCACTAAAACAGATGGAAAAATAAGATATTCCATGATAAAACCAAATTTAATCAATATCTATCTATAAATCTAGCCCCACAGAAGGTGCTGAGAGGAAAACTCCAACCTAAAATGACTAACCACACCCCAGAAAACAAAGGGAATAATCCCCGACAAGTAAATCAAACCAGGGAAAACACACACACTCCCACCCCCATACATACATACACCACCACCATGACGACAACAAATCAACAAATTTGTTGTAACAATCAACAAACACTGCTCATTAATATCTCTCAACATCAATGGTCTCAATTCCCAAATAAAAAGACATAGACTAACAGAACGGATGCAAAAACAGATCCATACTTCTGATGCATCCAAGAAATGTATCTTAACATCAAGAATAGACATCACCCAGGCTAAAGAGATGTCTATTCAATAAGAAGCAAGCTGGTGTAGCAATTTTAATATCTGACAAAATAGACTTCAAACCAAAACTAATAAGAGATAGGGAAGGACACTATATGGTCATCAGAGGAAAAATCCACCAAGGAGACATTACAATTCTTAACACCTATGCACCAAACACAAGGGTATGATGTGGGAGTGTCATATATCAATCTGTTGATTTCATTGGTTAAGTAATAAACAAACTGCTTGGGCTCATAGCTTAGA
>NC_022012.1:47708523-47716629 GCF_000317375.1 Microtus ochrogaster | reverse complement strand
ACAGTGTCCGTGTAATTATTTCGGGTAGAGCTAGCCATGTGGGCGGCCGGGTGCTGGGACGCAGCCCGCCGCTCTAATTACTACAAGGGTACCCACGTAAATAAAAGAAACACCACTATAACTTAAATTGCATATTGACCCTCATGCAGTGATAGTGGAAAACTTCAATACCCCACTCTAACCACTAGGTCATCCAGACAAAATCTAAACAAAGAATGTTGGCGCTAACTGGCATTATAAACCAAATGAACCTAATAGATATTTACAGATCATTTCACCCGAATGCAGACAAATATACCTTCTCAGAACCCCATGGAACTTTCTCCAAAACTGACTACATAGTCAAACACAAAGTCTCAACAGATATAAAATTTAATATAACTCCCTGCATCCTAACTGACCACCACAGATTAAAACTGGATATCAACAACAAGAAAGCTTGCAAACTCACAGAAGCTAAACAAATCACTACTGAATGAAAAAAAAATGGCCAAGGCAAAAATTAAGAAATAAATTAAAGACTTTCTAGAATTGAATAACAATGAACACCCAAACTTATGGGACACAATAAAACAGTTCTAAGATGCAAGAACATAGCACTAAGTACCCACGTAAAAAAAACTGGAGCTATCTCATATAGTAACTTAACAGCACACCTGAAAACTCTAGAACAGAAGGAAGGAAACTGCACCCAAGATGAGAAGACAGTAAGAAATAATGAAACTCTGGGATAAAAAATCAATAAAAAAGAAAAAAACCGTACAAAGAATCAATGAAACAAAAGGTTGATTCTTTGAGAAAGTCATTAAGATCGACAAACCCTTATTCAAATTAACTAAAGGGTGAAGTGAGAATATTTAAATTAATAAAGTTAGAAATGAAAAGGAAGACACACACACCAAGGGGATCCAGAGGATCATAAGGACATACTTAAAAAGCCTTTAAGAAATGGATGATTTTTCTTGGTACATACCACTTACCAAAGTTAAATCAAGATCAGATAAGCAATTTAAACAGACCTATAACCTCTACTGAAATAGAAGCAATAGTTAAGCATGCTAATTTAAAAAAAAAAACAAAAAACCTCCAGGGCCAGATGGTTTTAGTGTAGAATTCTATCAGACTTTCAAAGAACAGTTAAATCCAATCCTCCTCAAATTATTCCACAAAATAAAAATTGAAGGAATATTGTCCCATTTGTCTTACAAGGTCACAGTTTCCATGATATCCGAACTACATAAAGACCCAACAAAGATAAAAAAAAATCACAATTTTACTTATGAACCTAGATGCAAAAATTCTCAATAAAATCCCTCTGAACCAAATCCAAGAACATGGATAATCAAAAACATCATCCACCATGATCAAGAAGGCTTCATCCCCGAGATGCAGGGACGATTCAACATATGTAAACTGAGAAGTGTAATCTATCATATAAACAAACTTAAAGACCAAATCCACACAATCATCTCATTAAATGCAGAAAGGGCCTTTGACAAAATCCAACATCCCTTCATGATGAAAGGCCTGGAGATATTAGGGGTACCAAGGGTATATTGAAGCATAATAAAGCCTATAGCCATCATCAATTTAAATACAGAGAAATGCAAAGCAATCCCAGTAGAATCAGGAACAAGAAAAGGTTGTCTACTTTCTCTGAACCTATTCAATATAATACTTTAAGTTTTGGCTAGAGCAATATAACAACTGAAGGAGATCAAGGGGATACAAATTGGAAAGGAAGAGGTATCTTTATCTGTAGATGATATGACAGTATACATAATTGACCCTAAAAATTCCACTGGGAACTCCTACAGCTGATAAAACACTTTCAGCAAAGTAGTTGGGTACAAAATTAACACACAAAAATCAGTAGCGGCCAGGCGGTGGTGGCGCACGCCTTTAATCCCAGCACTCGGGAGGCAGAGGCATTGGATCTCTGTGAGTTCGAGGCCAGCCTGGTCTAGAAAGAGCTAGTGCCAGGACAGGAACCAAAAGCTACAGAGAAACCCTGTCTCGAAAAATCAAAACAAACAAACAAAAATCAGTAGCTCACCTATATACAAGTAACAAACAAAGAAATCAGGGGAAAACCTTTCACAGTAGCCTCAAATAATATAAAACATCTTGGGGCTGTCTAACTAAGCAACTTATAACCAAGTATGAAAAAAACTTAAAGACATTGAAGAAAGAAACTGAAATTATCAGAAGATGGAAAGATTTCCCATGCTTATGGATCGGTAGGATTAAATACAGTAAAAATGGCCATCCTACCAAAAGCAATCTATAGATTCAATGTACTCCCCTTTAAAATTCCAACACAGTTCTCCACAGATCTTGAAAGGACAATTTTAAGCTGCATATGAATAAACTGCAGGAGGCGTCACTATCCCTGATTTCAACTGTACTACTGAACTACAGTAATTAAAATCGCATGGTACTGGTACAAAAACAGACATGTGATCAATGGAATCAAATTGAAGACCCAAACATAAATCCACACACCTATGGATACTTGATTTTTTTTTTTAATAAAGAAGTTAGAAATACACACTGGGAAAAAAAAGGCAGTATCTTCAGCAAATAGTATTGGTCAAACTAGATGTCTGTATGTAGAAGGATGCATTGGTCCATACTTATCACCCTGCACAAAACTCAACCCAAATGGATCAAAGACCTCCACATAAAACCAGATACACTGAACTTGACAGAAGGGAAAGTGGGAATACTCAAACTACTTAGCAGGGCTGGAGAGATGGCTCAGGCTTAAGAGCACTGACTGCTCTCCCAGAGGACCCAGGTTTAATCCCCAGCACCCACATGGCAGTTCATAACTGTCTGTAATTCCAAGATCAGACACAGACATACATGCAGGCAAAACACCAATGCATATATATATATATATATATATATATATATATATATATATATGAATATGATATGTCATTGGCACAGGAAAATACTTTCTGAACAGAACACCAATAGCTCAGGCACTAAGATCAACAGTTAACAAATGGGACTTCATGATGTTGAAAAGTCAAGGATACCATCAGTAGGACAGACAAAGCAGCAGTCTACAGAGCAGGAAAAGATTTTTTACCAACCACATATTGGATAGAGGTCTAATATCAAAAATAAAGAAAGAACTAAAAAAACTAGATAACAACAAAATATATAACCCAATTAAAAAATGGGGTACAGACCTAAACAGAGAATTCTCAAAAGAAGAAACTCAATGGCTAAGAAACACTTAAAGAAATGTTCAACATCCTTAGCCACCAGGGAAACTCAAATCAAAACTACTTTGAGATTTCATCTTACATCTGTCAGAAAGGTTAAGATTAGTGAGACAAGTGACAGGCCATGCTGGTAAGAATGTAGAGTAAGGGACCCCTCTGCCATTGCTAGTGGAACTGCAAACTTGTACAGCACTTTGGAAATCAGTGTGGTGGTTCCTTGGGAAATGGAAATGGATCTTCCCCAATATCAGCTATACCACTCTTGGGCATATACCCAGAGGATGCTTCTTCCTCTTCACTTGCTCAACCATGACCACTGATACTCTATTCATAGTAGCCAGAAGCTGGAAATAACTTAGATTTCCCTCAACAGAAGAATGAATAAAGAAAACGTGGTACATTCATACCATGGATTATTATCTACCCATTAAAAAGATGATAAAAATCATGAAATTCACAGGTAAATGGATGGAACCAGAAAAAAATCATCCTGAGTGAGGTATCTCAGAGCTAGAAATATGGTTTGTATTCACTTATATGTAAATATTAGCTGTTAAGTCAACAACAACCAAGCTACACTCTGTAGAACCATAGAGGTTAGGCATAGATTATGGGACAAGGGGTGACAGAACTTGTTAGGAAAAAGAATTAGGATAGATATGGATGGGGGAGTCTGGAATGGGAGGATCAAGTGTGGAGGAGGATAAAAAGGGGGATGAGGGAATGAATGTTGGGAGAGATGGCTAAAAATTTAAGGGTAGTATGGAAACAGTACAGTAGAGGATCATATATACACATATATGCATATATATATATATATATATATGCAATCTAAATGAAATACCAAATAATTGGGAAGACAGATGCCCATCTAGCCATTTCTTTTCCTTTTAAAAATAATTTATTAACTTTGTTTTATGTGCATTGGGGTGAAGGTATGAGATCTCCTGGAGCTGGAGTTATAGACAGTTGTGAGCTGTTATGTGGTTGCTGAGAATTAAACCCGGGTCCTCTGGAAGAGCAGTCGGTGCTCTTAACCAGTGAGCCATCTCTGCAGGCCCCATCTAGCCATTTCTTATCATCAAATGAAGCATCCAGTACCAGAATTGGGTTACATCTAATTGAGTTGTTGGCCAAAGGAGTCCTGTTGAATCCCCAAATGACCCAGGCTGTTGCCAAGACTATAGTTTACACTCCACAAATTGACAGAAAGCCCCCATTGCTGAAGACAATACCCACACAACTGATTGGATGTGAAGTCAAAGCCTTCACCCCCAAGTTGAGCATCTATGACACAGGAAAATATTATGTACATCACCAAAAGAGAAATGTAAACACCAAATGCAGCCACCAATCCTCTGATCTACAATGCTGTCTCGCCTGCTAGACATGTTAGGGCAATGGTGGCACAAAGTCTGTAGGAGTAAAAAACCAATATCTTATCTGACTTAGGGTCTACTCTATGAGATGGATCCCATACCTGACACTGCTTGGGGGGCCCAAGAACTTGAGGCTAGATAGTCCACGGACCAAGGGTAAAGCCAAATACTGTCCCCGCAAATAAAATGACTCCTAATGACATTCTGCTATACTCATAGAACAGTGCCTTGTTCTACCAGCATCAGAGAAACTTCCTCCTGCAGCAGATGTTCAAATACAGAGACCCACAGCTAGAACGTAAGCAGAGAATGAGAGACGTTGAAACACTCAGTTCTAAATGAGGAATCTCTATCAAATTCCTCCCCTTACGGCTCAGGGAACTCTGTGGAAGAGGAAGTGGACTGTAAGAGCCAGAGAAGTTGGAAGACAGCAAGAAAACAAGGCCCTCTAAATCAACATGAGCAAAGCTCATATGAACTCACAGAGACTGAGGCAGCATGCGCAGGGCCTGAACCGGTCTGTACCAGGTCCTCTGTGTATAGATGACGACTTTCAGTTTAGTGTTTTTATGGGATCCCTGAATGTACTAACTAGTGGGGCTCTGACTCTTGTGCCTTCTCCTAGGTTCTTTTCCTTCTGTTTGCTTTGTCCAATTCTGGTGTGTTAGCTTTTGCTTTATCATAACATATTGTGCATGCCATTATCCCTTAGAAGTCTGTTTTCTAACGAAACAGAAAGAGAGTGGATCTGGATGAGAAGGGAGGTGAGGAGGAACTGGGAAGCATAGAGGGAGGGGAAACTGTAATCAGGATATATTATGTGAGAAGAAAATCTGTTTTCAATAATGGGGAAAATCTAACCTACCAAATAAAGATTCCTCCATACTCACCCCACCCAGCCTGAATCGGACTTGAATGCCAGCCGCAGCATCTAGGAGCTCCGCCTGTGAGAAAAGAGATAGATGGCCCTCAGCATTCCGTGAGCAGCACCTCATCACTTCTCATTCTTGGTCAAATTCTAATGTCAGTCTTACGGCTTTTGTCCAGAGACCTCGGGAAAAGGTTCCTTACTGACCAGGACCACAAAACGTAAACTAACTTCACAGACCTGGAAAGGAATTACAAGTCTCCCTTCTTATGGTCAAGGGTTACAGGCAGGTCGCTGTGCCCTGAAGAGTGCAGAGTAAGCTCCTCTGCCGTGCTCCACCCCCTGCCCTGCAGCTCCTGCCCTGAAGGGCTCCTCAGCTGAGGGTGCTGCACACTCTCCGCCGATTTGTTGCTTTTTGTAAAGTCTCCAGTCTGAGAAAGTCCTGGCTTTTAGGACCACTACATATTTAAAAGTATAGGCTATAGCACACAGTTTCCTTATTTCTCTTAGTCTCCTTAATAGTTGAGTTTCATAAGGCCACCTCTGTAGATACGATGACAAAATGACTTGTCCTCCTGCAGCTGTGGTTTGCAGCCCACTAGTCAGGAAGCCAACTGAAAGAAAATGCTCTTTTCCTGATGTCTGTAGTTACTGCTGTTGAGAGGACTCTTTCTTATCGTTTACTTAAGAAATGGTATGTGACCTTCAGATGGAATGCCTGAAAGGTTGTGTGGGTCTTTGTAAGCTGTGAAGCACAAAGAAAGCCGGTGGGATTTAATACGAGGGAATAAAGAGTAATACCAGCAAGAACGTATATGCTTGTTCTTTCCCCCTGAAATCCCTCAGATAAAGTTTTAGATTTACAATGCTGTGGAGTTTTTCTCTGAGTCCTGCTTGTGGCCCAGAAGCTGGTTCTTTTGGGCTGCAGTTTTTGGGAAGTCAGGTGATGCCTGGAGCTGTGAAGGGCCAGCTCTGGAGGGAAAGATACCCTGACTTGTCGGGAAGTCAGGTGATGCCTGAAGCTGGGATGTGGTGGGGAATGGTCTCCCTGAAGGATGTAGCAATCCTGTTCCTCTCAGAGAGCCAGTGCAGCTGAGTTCTGCTCTGCTCCCCGAAGGGAACATCCTAGCAGACCTATGGCTCTAGTTTTGGGTCCAGGGCGTATTTCCTTCACTGGTTCTGGTTCCAGGGCAAAGGTGTGTTTCGTTGGCTCTGGTTTCAGAGTCAGGGTATGTTTCTTAGGTTCTGGGTTCAGGGATAAAGTCTTTCTTTCACTGACTCTGGTGTGAGAGTTAAGGTGTGTTTCTGTCACTGGCTCTGGTTTCAGGGTCAGGGTTGGTTTCTTTCACCGGCTCTGGTATCAGGGCCAGAGTGGGTTTCTTTGGCTGGCCCTTGTATGCTACAGCTTCAATCAAAGATTCAGAAGGAAGCAAACACAGGAACACCGAAGATGCTGTGTCGGTAAGAACCGTCTCACCTCTTTGGGATTAATATACTTCACTATCTGACGCGGCTCCCCCTGTCTTCTCAGGTCAATCAGGCTTTTGAAGTGACGGAACACAGCAACATTCTAAAATCAGAACACAGAATTTTATGCTTAAAACTAGATTCTCTACGTTTTCAGGGTTTGAAAAGGTAGTTTTACGTTTGTTTATTTGTGATGGGGGTACTTTAGTACACATTTGGAGAGCAGGGGGCAACTTCTGGAAACTGGCTTCATCTTTCCAGTATGTGCATCCCAGGGCTACAACTTACATCACGAGGCCTGGTGGCCCTTGCCTTTACCCACTGGGCTATCTCACTGGTCCCGAATTTTCTATTTCCTATTACCCGTTCATACACCTACCCAAAACCACAGATCTGAATAGTTCTGCAGGAGCAGAGAAACGAGGCTTCAAACTGAAACCCTTTCAGGGAGAGCAAAAGCTCCTCACCCTCATGGCTCTCTCCAGCTCCTTTGAGGAGGCTGGTGTTATCCTGATATTAAGTCTTCTCGAGAACACTGTAAAAGAGGGGTGGGGGGTTAGACACAAGGACAGAGAGAATGCTATATATATAGACCAACACCCACTCCGAAAAGAGCCAAGTTAACAGACATAGCTGCGTTATGAGCTGAGTGACTTCAGGAGATGATTGGGGACTAAATAAGAGCAACAAAGCAGAAGGGAGGGAGCGAGGGAGAGAGGAAAGGATTAAGATGTTTGGGGTGACAGCATAGAAAGAAAACCATTTCCTCAATTCCCACCTGGCTCCACAGAGTTACAAGGAAGCCCCACCCCCACGCCTTGTAGGAGAGTTCCTATAGACTCCTGTCAGCTTGGCTGCCCCTGCTAGCAAAAAGCTTCTTAGCTCTCCCAGGTTTATAGTTTAGTCAGGTAAGCAACCATAACTCTATATGGTGGCTATACTTTGGACAAGGACTTCAGGCTCCCCAGGTGGATGCACAGGCTGCTATAGCTGGTGGCTTCTCAAGACATGTACTGTTGTGTAAATTTGGAGGGTTCTAGGAGTCAGAAATCCCTGTGCATCCCTCCCCCCAGAAGGTTTCTTTTCTTTTTTTTATTTTTTATTTTTTTTAAATATTTATTTATTTCTTTATTATGTATACAATATTCTGTGT
>NC_022012.1:47682079-47708343 GCF_000317375.1 Microtus ochrogaster | reverse complement strand
TATGTATGCCTGCAGGCTAGAAGGGGGTACCAGATCTTATTACAGATGGTTGTGAGCTACCATGTGGTTGCTGGGAATTGAACTCAGGACCTGTGGAAGAACAGCTAGTGCTCTTCACCTCTGAGCCATCTCTCTAGCCCCTCCAAGGTTTCATAGACACCTACTGCAATGACTTGGAGGGTAGCTACCTTGCAAACCCAGCCTGACATTGCAGAGTTGCTGTGCCCTATGCTAGTTGGATCGCAAAGGACGGACTTCTAACATAAACACAAACGGGGCACAGACCTTAAGAACCAGCAATTTTCGGCACTCACATCCTGAGGCCCAGGGTGTGGCAGCTGCTTGTGGCCTTGCACTTGTGTCAAAACTGAAGCACAGACCCATGAAGTTCATTAGAACTGTAAGGAAACACTGTGGTCCCTGCTGCTGGTCCACTCACATGGGCTTGCTAAAGGGGCTCCAGCTCCTGCTCTGTGCCTGGGTCTGTTACCACTGGGATGGCAGAGAGAAATGCCTTGGCTCCAGTTACCTCAGTGAGCAATGATCCTGAGGAAGTGGAGGGCCGGTCATGGTGCCTCAGGCTCCTCAGGACAGTTGGAACTCGCACTGCAAGCAGACTTTTCCAGAAGCAGTGTGTGTGGGGGGAAAAAAAAACATCTGATCCAGGCTGCTGTTCCCACTGTGGTGCTGCCCCATCCTGAGCACCCATGCCTGTGTCTCAGCTCCCTGAACCACTACAGTCCCCACTCTTGTTGGCCCCCAGAGACCATGAGTCTGTCTCACAGTAGCTAGCAGGCTCTCCCTGGTATACACCATGCCCAAAGTCTCCCCTTCCAGTTAAAGCAGCTATGGGGAAGATGCTATGGTGCTTCATGGAAACAAAGCCAATGCTGTGCAGTAAACTGATGCTGCTGGGCTCATCTTTTGGAGCACAGCGCTCACTACCAAGGCTACCCCCTCCGTATGTTAATGGGGCTATCTGACCTACCAGATGTGTGAATCTCAGTGTGGGAGACAAGAGATGTCCTGCAAAAGACATAGCAATCCATCAGCCCCCAGAGACCCAAGGGGTCAATATGCACACGTGAGAAAGCACAGTGAGCCGTGAGGCGACAGAGTTAAGTGAAAATCTGTTTGAGAGAGTGCTCGGCTCAAAGGTGAGCAAAAGATAGCATCACGAGAGCACGTGGAAGCATCGACCCGACCAGAGCCAGCAAACAAAAGGAAAATGAAGAATAATCAGTCGTCATCAGAAAACAGTACACCATCAATAAAATAAAATTACAATGAATATTCAAGACAATTACAAGAAATGAACAGGAAGGAGTCTTTACTTCCATTAATAATCTTAGATGTAAACAGACTAAATTCTCCAATTAAGCGATATAGAGTTGATCAGCAAAATTAGAAAACAAGACCAAAACAATATTCTGCCTGGAACTTATCAGAAACTTAAGCCATCAGTCAAGGCACAGGGGATGGTGGAAAAGGCGTGGATGCGATGCTTAAAGTAAATGCAAACTTAAAGCAAGCAGAAGCTGCTGTCTGGGTGACGGAAATCAGTGGAGAAGCACCAGAATAGGTTGTATGGCTTTTCCAGAGGGGGATGATAGGGGATTTGCAAGATCTGATCGATCTGATGGACTAGAAGCAGCAGTCTAACTTAACACAGGCCACCAGGCATAGTGACTGAAGGGACCCACGTACTGCGTGGGGTCCCCCTCTGGACTCCGGAATTAGACATGGACCACACAGAAACGCAATTTCCAAGCACGAGCAAACACAAGGCAAAGAGACTGGTGGCTGAAAGTGAATGGGCAGAAACAGCAGCAAATGGCTTAGGGCAGTCTGTGTTAGAATGAGCTAGGAAGTGTTGGTAAGTTCTGATTGGGTATTTTAATTAGGTTAGTTAAATAATAAATTTTGATTGCTGGGCCTTGATGTTTTGATAGTTGGACCTTGGTGATCAGTCTCAGGAATGAGTCACACCTGACAACGTGACCAAATAAGGAACTAGACCTTGGTGGCTAGCTTTAGGAATTTAATCTAAAGGTTTAGCAAGGCAGAGGGAAGGGGAAAGGGCCCAACCTCCTGGAGCCACATTTACCAGGCTCAGGGCTGTCAAAGCCCTTCAGTGACAGAACTGCTGGGGCTATAAAAAGGAGTGAAGTCGTCTTACCTCTTGGTTGTCACCCAACCAGGTAAGCAAACATGGAAAATTACTTCTGAGACCAATTCTATCCAAGTTAACAGTACCATAAGTGAGCAAAACATTAGACAAATTATGATATTTATGATAAATTATGTCATTAAGCTATAAGATCCTCAAGAGTATTCCATAAAGAATGGATGAGTAAATATGCCCTCACCATTTCCTCCCAAACATGACATGGGTCAAAGTCAAACGAGCCTACCAGTGATACATTTACGGGTATTAGCTATTATCAAAGAGTATGACCCCATTCAGAAACTCAATGGGGGCCAGAGGGATGGCTCAGTAAGAAAGTGCTTGCTGTGTAAACATGAGGACCTGGGTCTGATCTCCAGCACCCATGTAAAAACGCTGAATGCAGTGGGACACCCACAGTCCTGGCACGGGGGAGCCAGAGCCGGATGGGTCTTTTGATGTTGGCTGGATAACCTACTAGGCAAGTGACAGGCTAGTGAGGGTCCCTGTCTCAAAAACTAAGGAGACAGCATCCTGAGGAATAATGTCTGAAGTTGGTTTGTGCCCTCCACATGCGTGCATGCACGCACAAATATGTCCACACATAACACAAACATACCTTCATATATGAACACACACAAAAAAACTGTTTTAACTAAAAAGAACGCAAATGTTTGTGAACCTAATGAAATAATTTTAACTTATTTTTTATCTTGGCTTTTTCAAGACAAGGTTTCTTTGTGTAACAACGGTCCTAGCTGTCCTGGAACTTGCTTTGTATACCAGATTGGTTTCGAACTCACAGTAATCTGCCTGACTCTGCCTCCCGGGTGCTGGGATTAAAGGTGTGCACCACTGTGGGAAACTTTTTGCTATCTTCTAAGTTCCTAGCCTAAGAACTGATTATTCAGATTTATTAACCTTCTGATATTACTAGCAGTCCCTTTTTCTAGCTAATTGCTAAAAATATCTGTTTCCTTGCAATTAGTGACTTTCGCTGTAAATGTCCTCTGAAACATTTTTCATGAGAGCTGCCTAGTTACCCATTGACGTAAGAACCAGCCCCTTTTCCCCCATTGTCCTATATCCACCCTGTTTATTCCCCTACTAAACAAGACTTGATCAGAATCCTGTCTTGTCTCCATCTTTTGTGTCTCTTGTCCCTTTTAATTCTCATTCCTCCCCCCCCCCCCCTTTTAGGGTCTCCGTTGACTAACCCATGGGTCGGGGCACACCATCACTGCTAATTATAACTTTTGAAACTGAATAGTAAACTTCTAAGTTAAAGGGTGGCACAAACCTGTATAAATACACAAAAGAGCTATTGAACCGTGCACACTTTACGGACATGAATTTTGTGAATTGTAAGTTATCTCTGAAGGGATTAGCTAAACAGACTCACAAGGAAACTTTTCCAGGCCCTCTGAATGACTCTTGCAGCCAGTTCCTGCTTTGGAAGGTCTGGGGGCATTTTGCTAGGCATCTTGAAGTCCTGAAAGAAAAATAAGCAAAATGGGAACATTGAAATAATTGTATATGCTCCACTGTGAAGCTGGGACTCAGTAGAATTTAAATAAAGTTGTCTAAAGGAAACAATGAAGTAAGATTTGGTATTTAAATTATATTCTTAATATATTACACTTGGTTTTCTAACAAGTGCCTTCCTTGCATAAGAGATTTTTGAAAAGATGGATATTTGTGTGTGCAAGTGCCCACAGACACCAGAAGGGGCCATCACATCTCTTAGTACTGGAGCCACAGTCTTTTTAGAGCCACCAATGGTGGTGCTGGGACCCGAACTCTGGTCCTCTGGTAAAGCAGTGAACACTCTGCTTAACCATGAAGTCGTCTCTCCATTCCCTGCAGAGGTTTTACTATGTCTGTGCTGGGATAAATCTCAAGATTTAAGGTCAAATAGTAAATAACTCATCAGAGTTGATCTCAGTCTGTGTCTCTAAAGCCTGTGCTCTTTACCTACTTTGTTGTAAGACTTGAACTTAACCAGCATTCATAGGGAAACAGCTGTAGCCACAAGGTTACCCAAGCCCCTAACCTAGAACTGGGGATTGGTTATAGATTTCTTATCCACACTGCCTATTTTATATAGATCATGCATACCATCTTTAGAAAGATGACGTTTGAACTATTAATGAGCAAAACAAAATCACTACTTGTACTGCACAGATTTTATTTGAACTGTCAAGAGTATTGGGGAAATCAGACAGACACTCCTGCTCCCTATCCCTGCTATAGCTTTTGATGACTATGTCGGGAGGTAATGGGTGGCAAGCCGTGCTACTCTGAGGGTGTTCTGTGGACTCATGCTGGACTCAATTCCTATGTTAGCATATGAGATTACATCCTTCAAAAAGTTGAGCGGTTGGGGAGAGGGTTCAGTGGGTTACTTCTTGCTCCATAAGCGTGAAGATCCAAGTTTAGATGCTTAGCATCTGTATAAAAAGCAGAAAGCTACAGCCATCTGTAGCCCCAGCCCTTAAGAACACAATGGGGCAGAGACTGGAGGATCCCAAGTGACTCACTGGCAAGCTGATCGAGATAACATGATGAGTTCCAGGTTCACCAAGGCTGTCTCAACAAATACATAAGCAGGGACTGGAGAGACAGCTCAGTGGTGAAGAGCATTTGCTGCTCTTTGAGAGGACCCGAGTTCGGTTTCCACCACCCAAGTCAGGTGGTCCACAACTGCCTGTAATTCCAGATCAGGGAATCTGATGCCTCTGGCCTCCGTGTGATGCCTCTGGCCTCTGTGTGCACCTGCACTTGCGGCCACATATCCACATTCTCACATACACACCACACACACACACACACACACACCCCACACACCACACCACACCACACACACACACACACACACCACATACCACACACCACACACCACACACACACACACACGAGAGTAGATACCTTTATAGCCATTTTACATTGCTGTAGCATGCAAACATATAATCAGTGGGGTTGCAAATATTTATGTGTGTACACTCACATTTAGTTTCTCCCCTTTCTTAACAATTTTAATGATTATTAAACATGATCTGAATTATGCTTTTAAAGTATAGCTCTGAAAGGTTACAAAAGAAACATAAAAAAGCCCTAAGCTATCATTGTTGCTTAGCCACGCATAAAGACAGTCATAAGAAATTAGACTTATAAATCTACTCAGAATCTAAGACTCTTAGTTATGCTACTACAGCTCCTTATTACAATACCGTTGAGGTGATGTATGTCTATTTCAGTATTTCTTAAGAGTGGCACTCCTGGTTCTTCAGGCTGCATTATTTTCCTGTGAGTGGTGGCAGGGAGTGCAAGGCACAGTGCTGAGTAGAATCCCCTCCTCTGCCTACCAAATACAACCACACACTGTGACAGCCAATGCTGTCTCCAAAGGGCCAGGGAGAGGGTTCAGCGGGTAAAGGCACTTGCTATCTACCTGATGACCCAAGCTTGATCCCCATAAAGGTGGAAGGAGAGTTGCCCTCCGACTTCACACAGGTGCCACGGCACAGGTGCTTACACACATATACACAATGTAAAGTTAAAAAAATGTCTCCAGTAATTGTCACACTTGAAGAACAGTAGTCTATTGAACCAGCATGGTGGGAAGAGGGAGGGCTGGGGTTGCACCTCAGTAGCCGAGTGCTTACCTGGCTCCCACAGTTCAATCCAGGCTACTTCCAAAATAATAACAATAACACAACAATAAAAGTAACAATAATGATAAAGAAGAAACTCATGATAAAACATTGCCTCGTTTCTCCCACATCCTGAGGCTGTGAGATTGACCATAGAAGTATTTACATCATGAAAGTTGTCTAACATTTTAAATCAGTACCTAATGTTTTTTTCTGGTTGACTTAAGATGTAAGGATAACATGGTGATGTGTTAATAATGCAGATTAAAGGTGCAGTGTGTGTATCATTCCGTCATGAGCAGCACAGTGATGCAGACATGATCCCGAGGAACAAGGGCACGCACGTCAAGACAGGAAAACAAAACAATCACAAACTCAATTGTCCTAAATATTGTTAATGCACTAAACGGTGGGTCAGGCAAATGAGCTTGAGTAAAGTCAGTAGCCATTTTTTTTTTTTGAGAGAGAGAGAGAGAGAGAGAGAGAGAGAGAGAGAGAGAGAGAGAGAGAGAATTTCATCATGTAGCCCAAGATGTTCCAAAACTCACAGCCTCAGTCTCCTGAATGCTGACTTTACAGGCAGTGGGGTAGCAGAGGGAAAGGCAGAGGTAGGTAGAGGAGAAAGACTCTGGAGCGTTATGCAGAAGCAGGGACACAGTAGCTGGAAGAGGGAGCTGGACTCGATATGACTTTTCTTTCTTAAACATGATGCACTAAAATATGTGAAAATATTGCTGGAGTGCAGGAGTGGGTAGAGGAAATGAAAAATCCTTTGAGTAACGGGACGAACTAATCACGTGAAAATACTGCTTTTAAGACTCGAGGATTTGTAAACCATCGGCCAAGTCGTGACTTCGCTAGACCCCGGTGCACGGATGATTCCGAGGTAAGGCCAGCAAGCCAATCCCAAATCAATATCCTCGTCATGTGATGCAGAGGTAGGCCTGCAAGCCGGTCTTAACTCAATGCCCTTGTCATGTGATGCAGAAGTAAGGACAAGCGGATTCCAAGGCAATACCGTTGTCATGTGATTCAGAGGTGGGCATTCAAGCCGATCTCAAATCAATTCCCTTGCGTGTGTAGTTTTAACTCAGAACCTGTATTCCCATCCTCTTTACTAAACTGTATTCTCTCCAGGAATGCGCCATGATTTTGTTTTTTCTCTTTACCTATAGACGCTTATTCTGAGAGTCAAGACAGACGTCAACAGAAGCCCCTATTCATGTACCCTTTAGAACGCTCCCTCTATCTCTAAACATTTTAGGGCAAAGGCCTAAAGCCACGCACTACATTGAACAGAGTGTGGGGAGGAATCCAGAGGTGAGAAGTGAATTAGTAATGTCCTCAAGGCTGCAGGCCCGGGATTAGGGAAGGGCTGGAGAAGGGGTTGGTGAGCTAGAGGAAAGCTTTTCCATCAGACCAGAGCAACTGCGGACAGAGCATCTATACCGGGATGAATGGGAGCGTGCTAAGGGTGTTTAGGGTCCCGGAAAGGCCAAGTTCCGACCAGATGCCAGAGCAAAAAGGAGCCGGGGAGGGGACGCGTCCCTTGACTTGCCAATCTCCGCGGCCTCGCTCTCTGTTTGTTGCCTTGGTAACGACGCAGTGGGAAATGACTTAATAGCTCCTTCCAAAGCAACCTTCTTAGGCTCCACCCCCAATCTGTTCTGGTTCGTTCTGATGGAAGTTCTCTCTCTCTTCCATTCTCCGTGACGTAGAGGCGAAGGACTTAGAAAGGAACTCCGAGGGACCGCCTGTATGTGACGTGAGGCCACAGTCTCATGTTTCCAAATTTAAGCTCCTTAGCATGATTCGGGTTTTCTGTAAAAATAGAGGACTTCCCAGAAGCGGAAATCTTACTGCATATTTAACGCATGCTTTATTTGCTTGAATGCCGAATATCCCACACCTGGACATTACCTCAGTGTCAGAGTGTAAGGACGGAGAGGCGTCTTTCGGCCCGCCCAGCTCTTCTATGTTCCTTCAATGCTCTCGCATGGAAGATACTTTGTGAGGAAGATGCTTCTAGGAAAATACTTTTTTATATACTAAACACATTTGTACAGAGGGAAGAAAAAACCCTGTAGAGAATTTAGTGACAAAGCAAGCTTCAGAGTCCTTCAAAAATCATTATGTTATTAATAAATAGCTGTTATTGATACACAGTATTAACACATAGCTGTTGCCATGTATTAACACACAGACATGAGCAAAATTTAATACTCGTACCTTTTAATCTAGTACAAACAGTTCAAATTTTTATATTAAATAAAATTGAGCTACAAATTTCAAATCAAGGTCAAGGCCCATGTCAGGCCTGATTAGAATTTCTCTAATCCCATCTTAAGAGGCCAATGACACCAATTTCTTTTTTTGTGGGACAGTTTAATTTTGTTAACTGAAGAACTGTGTGAGATATTGGCAGGTGTGTCCTTGCCAACTGCTCTTTAAAAAAAGACCGAAGAGGGGGCTGGAGAAATGGCTCAGTGGTTTAAGAGCATTGCCTGCTCTTCCAAAGGTCCTGAGTTCAATTCCCAGCAACCACATGGTGGCTCACAACCATCTGTAATGAGGTCTGGTGCCCTCTTCTAACTTACAGATGTACACACAGACAGAATATTGTATACATAATAAATAAATATTTATTAAAAAAAAAAGACCAAAGAAAACAAGAAATGCTTCCGTTTTACAGTTCCTGGTGCTGAATAGACTCCCACTGCGGGCACTTTTAAAGAAGCTGCTCTTCTCTAAAAGAAGATGGCTCGGAAGGTCCGCTGGAGAACCGGAAGCGAAGGCTCTGGACATCTCTGATCCCGAACTCTATTCTTGGAGAGCCTCTTTTGCAGCTTGCTGTTTCTTAGCCTCTCTGCTTGGTTTGCTTGGTAAACAGAGCCCCCCAAGGATGGAGGGAAATTCTGCAAACTCCACTCCAGAATACATGGTTTGTGTTGACGGTGCTTGAAAACCAGCGGAATGGTGCTGGATTACTCTATGGCCCTGTTGACTTTGAGAGCTTCCAGAAAGACTCAACTGTAGTCAGTCCTCTCAAGATGAGCTCATCCACACAAGCCTTGTTCCAAACAGCACAACAATGGACAGGAGGCAAACACAGCTACTGCCAACCCTGTCAGCTGAGGTTCAGCCTGCCGGGCTGTTAGCTCTGTGGTGGGCGGGGCCTCCAGACCCCAGGGGTGTCGGCTGTCTTGCCTCGCCTCCCACCCCCCACCCCCGGGTGGCATCGATGAGACTCAACATGTGCACTCTTCCTCTTCTTCCAGTCTGGCTCAGGACCAGATTAAGGGCAGAAGTAGATGGGGGACGGGTAGGGGCGGCCCAGGTGGCAGTGAGGGAGCTTGGGAGCCTGAAGAGAGCAGGTGGGAGAAAAGGCACCTCTAAATAGGGAACCTAGGTTTTCCCCCCCCCCCCCGGGACCCGTGGGCGAGGTGAAATGGGCTGAAGGAAGCAGCATGGTGAAAATTTCAATTCTGATTTTCCCAACCCCCACCGCCTGTGGGAAAACTAAGGCATCCTGGAGCAGAGCCCTAAGTCTGAAACCTGTTAGAGGGAGCCTCATCCCTTCCCACTCAGCTCCCCACCCCCACTCCGACAGCCCAGATCAATGTCCCTCCCACTGGCCAGCTCTACCCCCGTGTGGGGAAGGAATGGCTGTTAGAGGGATCTCGGGCTGTCTTGGAGCCCAAGTCCATCTCCTTGTGAAGTTTATGACCAAATCCTTCAACGTAGCTGCCTTTGCTCTTAACAAGTGCTGGCGGTGAAGCTGCACGGTTTTAATCCCAGCACCTGGGAGGCAGAGGCAGGAGGATCTCTGTGAGCTCGAAGACAGCCTGGTCTACAGAGCAAGTTCTAGGACAGCTAGGACCATTACAAGGAGAAACCCGGTCTCGAAAAAAAAAGAAGAAGGAAGAAAGGGAGGAAGGAAGGAAGGAAGGAAGGAAGGGAGGGAAGGAGGGAGGGAGGGAGGAAGAAAGGAAGGAAGGAAGGAAGGAAGGAAGAAAGGAAGGAAGGAAGGAAGGAAGAAAGGGAGGAAGGAAGGAAGGAAGGAAGAAAGGGAGGAAGGAAGGAAGGAAGGAAGAAAGGGAGGAAGGAAGGAAGGAAGGAAGGAAGAAAGGGAGGAAGGAAGGAAGGAAGGAAGGAGTAAAATTCACCGTGCGGTGCATCCTAACTGCCCAGGGGGGTTGGTGTGGTGATGCTTGCGCCAGAAGCAAGAGTGGTGGAAGTAAGCTTGTCTGCCACCAGCTAACTGATTTGGGGCGCTGCACCTGCTGCTGCCGCCTTTGCTGTGGTTGGCTTCATGAGAGAGATGGCCTGGATGGCTCGGGCAGCCCAGATCTTGGATCTTCAAGAGTTTGGCGGCCTGGGTGGAGACACCCAGAAGGGTTTTATGGGGGGACATCAGTCAGTGAAACCCCACGAGCCCTCCCCACCCCGCAGTCTTGGGTGTTTTTAGGCAGGGAGTTGGGGGGCTGCGGCTGGGACTTCCCCTAGGCCATTCACATTAGATTTTTAAAAACAAATCTCATCAAAGTCTGGGATTACAATACCTCAGTTGTAGGACATTTAGTCTAGAAAGCCTTGGACCCTACCCCCAACAGCTCTCCCACTAAAGCAAACAGCCAAACTCAGATACTCAGAACACAAAGAAACTAGAATCTGAACTTTCTCACAATGTCCAGACTCGGTTAGGAAACAGTGGGTTCTGTGGACCTGGTGGAGAACTTACATAAGGTCCCTAAGGGCCAGTGTACCTCCTCGGACCCTCACGACTAGACCAAAATCACTTAAACTTCCTAGAACAGTAAAGTCAGCAGGGTTTACTCAATCCAAGCAAAAACCCCAACAAAACTATTTAGGAGTCTGTAATTGACCTTTGCTGAAGGGTGTTCTGAGAACTTCAGTCAGCCTCTGCCCATCGGCATTTATAAGAAACAGACATGGGGCCTCAAAAATAAATTACCTACAGCCTAGTTAGCCAGTCGGTTGTTACGGCTCATTTGCCTGCTAATTGGATGCAGGGAGTTTTGCAGCAAGCTCAGGTGCTAAGTACCACCAGTCTCTGGGCTCCTCTGGCTCCCTGGGCTAAGGGCAGGCGTCCAAATCCATGGGCTCCCTTTAGTAACAGAAATTCCACAGTGCCAGTAAAAACAGAATATTTATAACATTTCTCCTCTTGTGAGGCTCCATGGCACTCCAAACTAGTTCAGTGAACTCCTTAATGAATTTCCCCCAAATGCTAAAGTCCTGGCACAGTGGACAAACAATTGTCCATGGAAAGTTTTTTTTTTTTTTCTTTTTTTAGCTTCCATCCCAGGGTCACCTGTCTGTAGGCAGTAATGCCAGTAGTGGCCGGGGGCTCTCATTACTCCTAGAGACATGGACACTGCTTCCATGTTTCTCGAGGGAGCTCATTTTCTCTCCTTTCCTCCCAATCGTTTACAATGAAGGTGAATGTGGGACCCTTACCCCTTATTCTCAAAGGGGCAGGAGGAAATTTCCTAGCAGAATGTTTTCCCAGGAAGATAGTGGCCTTCCCCTCTCCCACCCGGGAGATTCTCCCGGAATCTCCCGAGCACAAGGTCACTTAGCTCAGCCCAGCCAGCCACCTGGTACAGGCTGATAAAGATGGCCTAACTCAAGAACAGTGGCCTTGCTCTAAGAACAAGGAAAAGGCTGACTTAGCAGAATGGGAGGGAGCAAAAGTCCTTGTACCCGTGCCAAAGCATCTTCAAAGATTCTCTTTGTGGTTATTATGCCTTTAAAAACCTACCCCACAGAGGAGATACAACTCCTCTCTACCTTGTAGTAATGGGGATGGAGATGAGTTCCAAACATGTTTGTATTATGCTGATTAAACCTTGTTTATTACAGTCTGGGCCTCTCTGGTGGTCTCTCTCTGGGGGTCGTAATCTGGGCACAACAGTGAATCTTTGGAAACCACGTGTGTCAGTTACTTTGCTGTTGCTGTGGCAAGATGGCAGAACAAGCAACTTGAGGAAAAAGGAGTTATTTCTGGCTTATGGTTCCAGAGGCCATTGAGGAAAGAAAGGGGTGGTACGGCCGCAGGAGCATGAGGCTGCCTGATAGCAATGTTTAACTCTGCCCAGGAAGTGCAGCCAGAGCAGGAAGTAGAGCAGGCTATATAATCCCTCAAATCCCCTCCCAGCAATGGTCTTCCTCTATCGAGGCTGTCGTTCCTAAAGCAGTGGTTCTCAAACTGTGGGTTTGACCCCTTTGGGGGCTGGCGTGACCCTTTCACAGCTGTTGCCTAAGATCATCCTGCACGTGGATGTTTACATCACAATTTGAAAAGTAGCAAAGTAAGTTATGAAGTAGCAACAAAAATAATGCTTATGATTGGGAGGTCACAACATAATTGATGTCGTCTAGTGACGTCTGTATTAAAGGGTCACAGAATTAGGAAGGTTTAGATCCAGTAGCCTGAAGGTTCCATAACCTCCATAGACAACACCACAAACCGGGACCCAGTGTTCAAACACTTGAGCCTTTGCAGAACTATGCTGCTTAGCTCTTTGTCAGCAAGCTAGGGTCATCTGGGAAAGGGAACCTCAACTGGGAAAATATCTCCCTCAGATTAGCGTGTTGGTGAATCTGTGGGTTCATTTTCTTGTTTTCTTTACTAACATCAGGAAAGCACAAGGGAGGAAGCAGAAGGAGCAGGAGGATTAGCACTGAGTATAATGACATATATGTATGAGAATAGCACAATGAGACCCACTACTTTGTATATTAACTTTAAAGATTAGTATTTAAAATATAGTGGCATGAAACCTATTTTTTTCCTATTTCTGCAGAATAGAATTCAGGCAGAATGACCACAACAGCAGTTTTAGTTCAGTTATTCATGAGGACATAGGTTAGACTCATCTAAATGGCTCGGGGGTCAGGAGCACTGGCTGCTCCTGTAGAGGACCCAGGTTCAGTTGCCAGCACCCACGTGGCAGTCATAAGCATCTGTAACTCCAGTCCGGAGGGAATCCAACTCTCTTCTGGGCTCTCTGGGCACCAGGCACGCATGTGGGGTACTAATGTATAGGCAAGCAAAACTTCACAGAAGATCAATAAATAAAATCTTTAGAAATTCAGGTTAGACTAACTGTCATAGACACACCAGGGAGAAGGTGGTGATAACCTTTCTTAAAACAAAGCACGTGGTTTCTAATTTTTAATTAAGAAAATTTGCTTTATTTAAAAAGAGTATATAATAAAACCACATGACAAAGTTCTAGACATAGGTTTTTAATATGGCATCGTGGAAAACATTAATAACATTTTCTTTTCTTTCTTATATCCTCTGTGGACTTATTCTTTTACCATGTTGACATTTTTGTTTTACAACTTGATTTATATCCATGGTTAAAAAGCAATTTAAATATTATAAAAAGGTATAAAGCAAAAAAAAAAAATCCCTTCTCTCCACAACTTTCCTCAACACTGGCAGTTTGTCCTTCAAACTCAACCATTTTCTTTTCGTCTTTGGCAAAATGTTTTCACATACTATGTCCTGTACCTTTGGTCTTTCCGGAACTCGTCGTGGGAACTCTCCATGCAGCGCAGTTAAAACTGCTTTGTTCTCACCGATGGTATACGCAGTTCTCAATGCATTAGGATCTCTCTAGGCAATGCATTCACTATTGATGGGTGACGGCCACGTGGAGTGTTGGAAGCCACAAGCATTGGTGACAGTTTATTCAAACGAACACAACTATATCTTTTTAAAAATTCATTTAACTTATTTATTTTATGTGCATTGGCATGAAGGTATCAGATCCCTTGGAACTGGAGTTACAATCAGTCATGAGTCACCCTGTGGGTGCTGGGAATTGAACCTGGGTCTTCTGGAAGAAAGTCAGTGCTCTTAACTGCTGAGCCATCTTTCCAGCCCCACGGAACTATATTTTAATAAGAATTTCAGGATTGAAAGTGGCTCTGGACATATGGGTAACAGATGAGCTGGGAAGGAAAGAATCAGGGCTTAATAAGCCAGTTTCTTTCACTAAGATCTATTCAATCTAGTAAACAAAAAAGCCATTTAAAATTCATTTCAAAGGCTGTGGTCAAGCTGGGGAGATGGGGGATTACCTAAATTTCGTGATAGACTTTAGCGCTACAGTTTAGATGTGAAATGTCCCCTGCAGGTTCACGTCAGAGACTCAATGCTCCAAAGTGAGGACCGCAGGGGCCCCGAGGAGTCCATAGAAACTGCCCAGTTTGTCTCAACTCCTTTTAACTGTTAGGATTGTTCATCATACGACATCAACCTAAAAGGTTAACCTACGACAAACTGCCATTTGCTTCCTGGACCTGGGGTTACAGAGGTAGCAAAGAGGAAGGCAGCCTTTCTTTCCAAAACCCATTCCCATAAGGCTCTACTCTATATAAACAACGGAAGGCAAACTCAGATGGACCAGGTGTGGCCTCAGGCCAGCTTGTCCTTTAGTTCATACTACACAGGTCGGCTTTAAATCGGCGATAGGCTTGCTGATCATTTCTATGGTCTACTTAAAAACACAAATTCCAGTGTTCCTTTCGGCCCTCGGGAGAACAGACATGACCACATGAGTTCCCCGGTTCGGGGAGCTCTGGTTTTGGAGCGCACTCTGTCATGAACTGTGTCTTGGATTGATGGTGCTCTGAGGAGTTAGACAGGAATTTAAGGGTATGAGACCTAGCTCTCGACCCTGTCCTAAAAGGCAGAGGCAAGTGCCAAAGTTTTTATCTTAACGGTTCAACCCATTGAAAGAGGAGGCTCTTTCCGTCCATCTGTAGATCCAGGAACCAGTACCTGCCTCTGTCCTGGGCATATTAGTGAATCCCAGGATGCTGAGGCCCCCTGAGGCTGGTGTAGCAGCTATCGAGGACTCTTTTGGAAGGACAAAGGGAATTAAAGATCTCACGTTGACAGCTGTTATTTCTTATATTCCTAGTACATAAATGATCAAGATACCCACAGAATGCCACCGTCTACATTAACAGCTATGCTGTCTTTAACAGGTGTGCAACCCAAACAGACTGATTCACCAGTGTAAGGTACCATTTCCCCTTAATTCTGTCCTAGGCCCTGGCAAAAACTTAGTTGAAAAGATTTAAACGACGCAGCGTGTTCCTCCACCGTCTCTATGCTACCCTTAACAGCAAGGAGACTTGTTCCTTACTTAGCTTGTTCCTCAGTTAGCTTCATCAGCTCTTCCAACAGGAGGCCGGAATCACAGAGCATCAGAACAGCTTGCAAAAGGAGAAACTACACAGGGCGGAGAAAATAAAACCTTCCTCCAATGCTTTTCCCTTCATAACTGTAAAATAAGTGAAGAAAAGATAGAAACAAACCAGTAAATGTGACATCCACAGATTCCCAGGTGATTTATAAGTTCTTTTATCTATTGTGATGCTCAAATGAGCAGTTTCACCCCAAATAAAATGAAGATCCAGAGGCATTTGGTAATACTGGAACTCATGATCTTCCTGCCTCAGCCTCACGGTGTGGGACTACATGCTTAGCGTCTCTCTGTGTTTCTTTTTGCTTTGGCTTTTTGTTTGTTTGTTTTGTTTTGTTTTTGAGACAGGGTTTCTCTGTGTAATTCTGGCTATTCTGGAACTCACTCTGTAGACCAGGTTGGCCTTGAACTCACGGAGATCTGCCTGCCTCTGTTTTCCAAGTGCTGGGACTAAAGGTGTGCACCACCACTTCCCGGTTGTTTTGGCTTTTTGATAAGATTCAACTGGGAAGTCTGGGCCGGCCAGGAAATCACCATATATCGCAGGCAGGCTTTGCAGTAAGAAATCCTCTTGCTTCCGCCTCCGGAGTGCTGGGATTAGAAGTGTGAGCCTGACCCACCAGGCCTGGCTCCGCTCTTTCCTCACGGCTTGGCATCTTTCACAAGTCTTAAGGATGCAGCCAGCACACAAAGAGTGTGAAGCCGGGGCCTCCTTAAAGCTCTTCCCTCCCAGGCGTCTTCCTGTGGCACCGGCAAAAGGAAGTGGCATCCTCCGGCTGGGGAACAAGCTCCATCCCGTCACGTATCGTGGGCTTGCTGGTCTGGCGCTCAGCATATTTCTGAAATATGGAAGCCATGGAAGGTCTAGTTGATGCTTCATTCTAGTCCCACCTCCCACACATCTCCACCTTCAATCGCAAAGTTTCAGACCCAAACCAAAGGCTGGTGAAACATCTCATAGTCTGGCAGGGAACCCTAATCTACACTTCTGTGTAAATTAGAAAAGAGATGCCAAGCCAAATGCCTCTAACTGAAACAGTGGCGCCAGCATGCATCCTCCCTTCTAATGAATGACTGTCTTGTTGGATTTTCATGACAGCAACTCGAGATGAGCAGCATCTCCAGACAGCGTCCATCCATCCCAGAGGGCTGGAGTTATAACCACGCCAAGAGGCCCGTGCAAAGTTCTTTCACCCTGGTCAGAAATATCCCTATGCACCGAGTCTTTCCCTGTGTTCATTCTGGGTCAGCTCTGGTATGTATTCCGAGTATTGGGCTAATGCCAACAAAATAACAATATAACTATGGGAACTTAATGAACATGTTAGGGGTAGAAAGCCCCTACCATTAAAATTAAAGCTAGGGCTGGTAAGATGTCTTACTGGGTAAAGATGCCTGCCTCCTGGCTTAAAACCCTAGTTCAATCCCTGGGACCTACGTGGTGGAAGGAGAGAGCGGACTCCTACGGGAGTCCTCTGCCCTCTGCCCTCCACAGGTGCTCCACTCCTCCTCCACCTCCCCGAGCTCACAAAATAAGTAAAATGCAATTAAAATTAAAATGTTAAAACTAGATTAGTACACAGGATGGAACCAATCTAAGGATGACAAGACAGACGTGGTGGTGGTGGGGAGTGGCTCAGGGGACATAACTTGCCTTTATTCCACCCACAGACAAGGACGGTCTCTAAAAATCAACCACCAGGGGGCGCACCCTAACAAGAGGGGAGGAGCCTCTAATTAATCTACTTCCCTGCGCTCCAAGAACAGAGATTGAAAGGGTGGAGGCTACAGAGAGAGTCAGCACTGGTTCTTTCCTCCCTCAGGCTGGAGTCTTAGCTGAATTCAAATGCTTTCCACAAGCTGCCGCTGATCCCCTCAGGAAGCATGGTACAAAGTGTCCCCGACTCACCAGGTTGGACCCTGAACTGACCTGCAGCACTCGGTAATAGTAACAGAAAAGTCGGGGCGGCTGGAGCAGGTCCCTAGCAGTTAACTGCCCTTCTTTCGCAATCTTCTTTGCTTCGTCATCGTTTTCCTAAAAGGAAAGAACAAAAATTGCTGCTGCAGCCCACAGAGAACGCTGAGAGAGACAGGCGAGGCGAATGTCAACAGCACGGTGGAAGTGGACTGCAATGGGCTAAGGCAAAGGAGGCCATGGGATCGTTTACTAATATCTGTTAAAGGGGAAGGATCGTAGGTGTGTGGACCTGACTCTACCGGCCTCACTGGCCTCTCCTGAGCCTATTCTGGTGCTTTCCTAGCACCTAGGGAGAAGACCTGGGGTCCATCATCTGCCTCCCCAGCGGGGCCCTCTGCCTAAGGGCAGAATGAATCGATTTTCATGTTAAAATGTCTTTTAAAAGCTTCAGCGGGCTGGAGAGATGGCTCAGAGGTTAAGAGCACTGGCTGCTCTTCCAGAGGTCCTGAGTTCAATTCCCAGCAACCACATGGTGGCTCACAACCATCTGTACTGAGATCTGGCGCCCTCCTCTGGTGTGCGGGCATACGTCGAGGCAGAATGTTGTATACATAATAAATAAATCTTTAAAAAAAATTTAAAAAAAAGCTTCAGCACTTGGGGAGCTGGCTGGGCAGTTAAATGTGCGTACTGCTCTTATAGAGGACCCAAGTTCTGTTCCCAGCACCCATCTTGGTGGTTCTCAACTCCAGCTCCTGGGGATCCGGGGCCTGAGGCCTTTCAGGGCATCTTCACTCAAGTGTACAGACCTCTACACTGAAACGTGTGTAAAATTAAAAATAATAGAAATGTGTTTTTCATAAAGCTTCATTCAAATATGCAGAGATAGTGTTCTGTTACAAAGCGATGGCCACACAAGACTAAAATGCCGTTGTGATAAAAGTTATCCACCCACTAGTACTCACGGGCTATAGTGCCAGGAGTAATCAATGCTCCTGATTACAGCCACAGGAAACGCCTGACTTTCTGCATGCTGTTGATAGGAAAAGCTATTTGCTGGCGATCATGGATCTTAGGGAAAGCCAGAATGATGATTCTGATCCATTATTTCCATAACCAAAATATTATTTCTCAAAACTTAAAAAATGGAAAAATATTATTGTAGGAGGATAAATCTTTATAGTTTCATAATAAACCACAGTAGTTTTTAATATTTATTCCCTCAAATTTATTTTAAAATTTATTATAAAATTTATTCCTTAAATTTTATTTTAAAATTTATTCCTTAAAAAAAAAAAAGAAATCCTTGTTTTATGGGGACCTTGCTCTTGGTCTGCTTTGTAGTTTGTGTTGGGTAAGGGCTTGTGGGTTTTTTATGGGGACCTTGCTCTTGGTATGCTTTGCAGTTTGTGTTGGGTAAGGGCTTGTGGGTTTTTTTTCGTATGTAAGGAAAAGAAGACTACCAGATTTACCTGGGATGTTCTCTTAAAATATAAAGCCTTCAATTCTGGCCTTTTCAATCTGCAATTTTCATTTTGCAATTCTTCTTTTGCATATATAAATGCAAACGGTGAATCATTTAGAAAAATCCACATCACAACAACACTGGACTTCAAATCCAAGTCTCAACAATGTTGACAGAGGCATACAAAATGATTCTGATGGCCTTTCTTTCTCTTTGACATGTGCACATGTGTGTATCTGCATGTGGGTTTGTGCGCATGAGTGCAGTGACTATGGAAGCCAGGAGAAGCCCTCTGATCCCCTGAGCTGGAGTTACAGGACCTCGTGAGCTGCCCAACGAGGGTGCTAGAAACCAAGGTCCTCTGGGAGGACAGCAAGGGCTCTTAACACTCAGCCACCTCTCCAGCCCCATGTCTATTCTTTAGCTACTTAAAGGGAACACATTTTTTTTTTAAAGAAAATTATACTTCCTTTGATTTTTATTTCAGTATGATACATGGTCATAATGGAACACAGGTCCTTCATATCGATAACTTTGATACTGCCCTAAGAAGGAAAATGGCATGAAGCATACCTTGGCCCACCTCACTTTCTCTAGCAGATCACTGAGGTTTCTTCTCACGGGAATGTAGTGTTTCCAGGGCCTTAGCGCCACATAAAAATGCTCATAATACGGCGACTCCTGCTTCAGAACCAGGCTGTCCCCCAGCATGAGGTAGGGAAACCTGTAAGCAGCCACCGTGCCGTCCACATTCACCTGGTACTTGTACTAGAAGACGAAAAGAAAGAACCTCAGCAAGCCATGGCTCCACTCCCGCTTCTCACAGTATTAAATCAAACATGAGGGATCGTCTTCCACGTTCCCACACCTGCACTGCAAACTGCTTTCATTTTCTCCTTGTATAAAAATGACAAACAGCCTCTAACGCGTCCCTAGCAGGACCTTCTAGGATACAGGAACAAGTGTCTGTGTCAATTACATCTGTGAAGCGGAGAGTCTAGACTCCTGTAATCAAAGCAGGGGTCAAACTATTGTCAAAGTTCTACATCTTAACATTCTGAAAAGTGATATTATCAATTTTCATGTATATATAAAATTGCATTTATTCCTTATACTAAACCCACAAAACATAAACTAGAGTTTGTGTAAAACAGAGTTTACATCTTTCCAGCCTGTGAACTGTAGGAAAGATGGCTCAGTGAGAAAAGAAATTTGTTGCCAAACCATGACCCAAGTTCAATACCCAGGACCCACCTGGTAGAGGAAGAAAACTAACTCTGGTAAGTTGTCATTCACACACACACACACACACACACACCCACCCACACACACACACACACACACACGCACACAGGGGGGGGGGAGGGAGGAAGAGAGAAATTAAGTGTTATAAAAACTAGTTACTCCACTGACACATATTGGATTAAGTTCTAATTTCCATTTCAAAAGCATATATCAAAGGAATGAAAAATCCTATTTAATTATACTATGAGGCAAGGTTTTTTGTTTTGTCTTTACAAGTGAGAAAACTGGAATACAGAGAAAGCTATAAACCTTCATTCTGAACACAAATTCACTGCTCTTTTCACCACGAAACCGCCCAGATGAAGCTGGTCCATTTCTGACTACACTGACTCCTCCCTTCCCCCCTCCCATTCCCCTCCCTTTCCTTTTCAGTGCTGGAGATCAGACCTATGCCTCTCTCATGTAACAGAAGTCCTCTGCACAGGGGTACACTCTAAACTCTTAGTAATCTCTTTAAAAAAACAAATTTATTAAATAATCAGTACCACGTGTTTCCTAGCCAGTTAGGTGTGGGTTTCATGACAGAGAAAGGGGCACACACATATATGTACATGCATACACCACACACACGCACACACACATTCATATACAAACACACATGCATGCCAAAACCAATATAAAAAGAAAGTAAAGGAACATAGCAGGCATCACAGATCACCAGAGCCACTAAGAGATGAGGGGCCACAGGCAGGACCCGCACTCCAGCTCCACCTCCCTCCAGCTCCACCTCCCTCCAGCTCCACCTCCTATTTTGCATGTATAAAAATGAACGCTCTTTTTATTTACCAAAGATACTTGAGATCACTTCACATAAAAGAAACATCTTTGCAGATCATTAAATCAAAGGGAAAAGCCATAATAAATACGTAAAACTTCATGCTAGCTCTTACATTAAACATTAAATATAGTTCTAGGTTATTCGGTTAACAAAATTAACAGACAAAACTGTGAGAGTTCAGTGACTCCTCGGTCAGACTGGAGAGAGCGAAAGTGAAGTAAGCTAGACACTGAAGCGACCGCTTGAACCACCAGTTTTGTGGACTTTGGACACAGTTTATCACTTCATAGTCATAGGAAGACGCATACCTTAAAGAAATCAAAGAAACCCATCAACTTGGCTTTTCCAAGCTCTTTTTCTTTCTCTTGGAAAAAGAAATATCCTGTAATTCCTGCATCTAGCAGCTGTGGATTTTCTTTGGACAGCTGTACCAACTGCAGCCTCTCCTCCCGGCTATCTCTACCTCGGAAGAAAGCTTTCTCTGTTTTATTGATCCAGGAAGGCCCTAGAAGTTTGAGGCCATAAAAAATTATGATTAAGAATCTGAAATCATAAGACAGCACAATGACCTTTAATCCACCATTTCCATTTAAAATGTTGGTACTTGTCACAAACCCATTTTGTAACACAGACGCTGTTCCCAAAACATCTGGGACTGAGTCTCAGTTTGCCAGAGGTGCTTTCAGGGGCTGTCTGTCTGTCTGTCTGTTCCAGCCCCTCCCATTTTCCTATCAACCACAGTTCTTATGGGCACTGCTATTCACTGTGTTCCACATTGGGAAATAGCCCTCACGGTATCAGGCAAACTCAGAGCAAACGGTTCTGTGACTTGTCCTACTGCCAAGGCCACAAGCTCCTTTCACTTCCATGTTTCACAATCACACAGGGGTTAGGCTTTTGCGCTTGAGATCAGCAGAAAACTGCATAACTAAGCCACTCAACAGAGTTCTTAGTTCATATTTCTCCCTTTAGTTTTGTTTTATGTGTATATGTATTCCATGTATGCCTGTGCACTGTGTGCATGAAGTACCCACAGAAGCCAGGGGAGGGCGCCAGATCTCCTGAGACTGAAGTGACAGATTGTTGTGCACCAGGTGGGTGCCGGGAATTGAACCTGCGCCCTCTGGAAGAGCAGTGAGTGCTCTTAACCACTTGACCATCTCTCCAGTTCAGCTACTCATAAATTTGAATAGAGAAAATATATTTTTCTTGGATGCCGTTAAGTGTAATTATACAATTCACTGCATTCACACAGGTATATGGGGAGTCTGAGACAGGCTCTTGCTCTTCATCCCTGGCTGATCTTACTATTCTAAAGTAAGGTGTTGGCTAAATGCCCATCAGTGCCCCGGGGACATCATAAGGGAGAAGAATCGAAGGGGCTTAAGCTTCTCTGAGTACCCAGAAAGTCACCACTATCAAATTGAAAGTAGGCCAACGTTTACTTCATATGGTTTTCATCTTATTCTTATTTATCTTTTCTCTTCATGATATCTTTAGGTACTTTGCACAAATCTCTGATCTTGCCTCCAAATAACAATAAAAAGAAACAGAGGCTGGAAAGGACAAAGCCAAATTTTTCGCAGCCCAATGAGTTTCCAAAAAGAGGCTTCCATTGTGTCGCAAATGGAAGAAATCATAAAGAGAGGAAGGATTCCAATTCTGAAGACTCAGGAAGTACAGAAAGATGAAGTGAATTCCTTACAGAGTACCCAAGGATGGGATCATGATGCCCAATGACACCATGACCACGGCCGTCTTAGGTTTTCAGGCTGCTGTCATTTCATCCAGTAATAAGAATCACTGGAGTCAGAATTAGTGACAGGTTTACCAATAAACATATCTTTAATGTTTTGATTTAAAATTTCATGTAAGTATAACCAATGCGACTTGAAAAGATGTCTACACACGACTGAACTCCAGGGAGCCTCCGTGAATACAGGCCTGGGTGTTAGTTCCCTAAAGGATGTGTTTTTAATTTTCAAATTGGAATCCCAAACATTCTCTTTTGGCCATAGGGAGCTTTTCCCTACTTTGCTGTGCTGGGAATGGAGCTTGGGCCCTTGCACACGCTAGACATGTATTCTTCTTGGGTAGAAAGCAAGAGTGATTAAGCATACACATCTATTCTTTCTGATTCTCTCCACCTTTTTTATCTTTAAGGTTTTCCCCATGAGAAATAACCTTAGCTTACCTGTGTTTCCCTGAACAGAGAGGAGATCATTTGTGACACCCCTCATTGCTTCAAGTATGGAATGGGTGACATCGTATGTTGGAAGGATAATGTCTCTTGAATCCAAGGAGCCACACCAGGAAATGATAGGTATAGGGCCAGGAGTGTCATTGACTTTCCGATGCTCCAAGGGCCAATCTCCAAGGTTAATATAAAATTCTAGATCTGGGAGGGTGACCTACAAAAACAAAGGCTCAAACATCAGTGTTGGGAGGCACCAAATACCCCAGTCTCTTGGCTATGCATGTATATGTGTAGGGGACAGGGATCAATCTTTGGAGTTTTTCAAGAGCCATCTACCTTGGTTTTTGTTTGTTTGTTTGTTTGTTTTATTATCCTCCACCGTTTCCATGTCCACTATTGATCCTCCACGGAGGTCTTCTTGCTTGGAATGCTGCCTCAGTTTCCTTCTTGGGCATTCTGACTTCACCTCCCTCAACTCGAACCTACATAGCTATCCAAATCTCTACACCCCCACGAATGTCACCTAGGCTTACCGGAACCTTTAGGCTATGGAATAGGACCTGTTTTCTGTCCTGGCATTCAGAGTCTTGCTCTTTCTCTAGCTTTGGCTGAACTCTTGTGAGCCTAAATGCCGGATTACAGGCAAAAGGCACCAAGCCCACTTTGGTTTATACCTTACAGGAAAGAGTCATCTACAAAGACACACGCATATTCCGTGACACAGTTCTGGGTCCTAAAAGCCACTCAATCTAAATATGTAACCGCTGCAACAAAAAGAAATTAAATGATACTATTTTTGAGATCTGGTTCATTCGGTTTCATACCTTTCTTGCCAGAGACAGCAAAATTTCATCAGAGAACATTTTGAAGTCTGTGTACTTCCCCAAGGATCTCCGGTGGATGTGGTTATTGACAATTGTGTAATGAACAACAGCACCCCGCTCGTCCCCAAATCTTTTGGGGATTTCCTTCAGCATCTGCTGGAGATTGATACTGGGGAAAGCAGTAAAATCTTGCTCAATCTGTGGTTCCGTGTCTGGACAAGACAGGGTTTCCTGCCAGGCCTGAGGATCCTCTTCTGGGCAGTCACAGTACTCGTGATACACGGGTCCTGAGGAGGTGACACACACACACAATGTCACCCCCAAGTTAACAACGAGAAGTGAACACTGGATAAGAACTTGGCAAATCTGAAAACTACCAACAGAGGCAAAACTATCTTAGACAAGGGAGTGGAGCAGTATTTATGTCGGAGTCCCACGTCTGCCCCGTGTCGAGGCACTTCAGACAGACTGGACAGTACATGCTTCCTCCCACCCAGTCACTTGGGTGACACATTCGCGTCTAGTGAGCTGTCAGTAATTAGTATACAACCACTTCATTTTAGAACACAGAAGGAGGGCTTCCTGGTTTTTGGACATTTGAATGTAGAAGCAGTGAGTTTTTGAGAAACTGGAGGGCCTCTCCCTCAAAGCCTCTACTGCGGTCTCGGTCGGCACGTCTCAGAGAAAGACAGAGTCACTGAAAGAACCTCTCACTATGATGCTGGGGGGCAGCTGAACGCAGAGGGCTTTCCTGAAGACGCATCTAGAAAACAATGTGTACAAATCTAACATATAATTTCAGGACATACCCATATTTATTTTAATGAAAAAAATTAAATTTTCTTGAGGATTTATTTATGATCTTTGGAAATAGTCTCATGTAGCCCAGTTAACCTTAACTCCTGATCCTCCTGATTCTACCTCCCTAGTGCTGGAATTATATCATTAAGCCTGATATTTGGTTTTGTTTTGAAAATTTCTACTTCAGAAACACCAATAGGAGGCACTGACTTATTCTTCACTTGGAAGTGGTGAACCAAACCTGTCATAACTTAGGCACTCACAGTTTCCAGACTCTGGACAGGAGGCAGTGAAGGACAGTGAGTCTGTGGGATGGACACCAGCAAAGCAAGCCTCCCGGTCGCAGGAGCTCTGCTTAAGGCAGAGGAAAAGGGAAGGGGGCGTGGCTAGAGCTGGGCAGTCTCACTGAGCTGAGGAAAGCAAGAGTACGGGAGAACAGGGCAACAGGGCCTGGGAAGGCAGAGTAGGTGAAGGGTAAGAATGGAACATGGAAACATGCAGGCCTTTGTGAGTGAGAAGACATCCCAGCCTATGATCAGGGCATCTGTGATGAAGTCACCCAGTACAGGAAAGAACCATCCAGAACACTGGAGGGCAGTGTATACCACTCCACAGGGCTGAGGAAAGTGCCTGTACCAGCCAGGGTACAAAGCCTCTTCGTTCTTGGGACTTGGGAAAAGCATATCTCAGTCCTTGAGAATAATTAGCCCAAGATTAAATGTGGCTCAATCTCATCTACTAACAAACTGTGAAAACTTAACTCAAAAGAATTAAATTATGGGCAGACGACGCAGGCCGCAGGCAGCCAGGACGGGCGGGGATCGGCACAGCGGAAGGGACCAGCGCGCAACACCGGGAGCAGATTGCCCCACTACTATTAAATCAAAGAGGTAGGCCTTTGGTTGGCGAGGTCCCTGGCAAACGGGGAGCCTGTTCCTGTTCCTGAAGACCCTTCTGAGGGGTGAGAGGGATCTTGGCCCCCGGCAGGAGCCAGGAAACAGAGCGAGGCCATTCTGTAAGAGAAGCCCCTGGCCAGCAGAGAAACCTGATCCGGTTTTAAAAGACCGATTTTTAGATAGCATCGATAGGAGGAGATGGGCGGCGCCAAGGCAAAAATTCACCCAATAATCTGAAAAACAACATGAAAACACCAGAACCCAATGATCTTACAACAGAAGGACTTCAACACTTGAACACAGAAGAAGTGGAAAAAATTGACTTTATGAAAGCAATAGAGTCTCTTAACCAACATGTAAAAAACGCCCTTATAGAAATGGATGAGAAGTATAACAAAAAGTTTGAAGAAATGAGCAAATACGTACATGATACCCTGGGAAACCAAGAAAAAAAATGATCAAACAGGTAATGGAAACAGTTCAAGAATTGAAAACTTGTAGGGTTAAGCCAGCCCCTTCAAGGGGCGGGTTTTGCCTCCGGCGATGGTTGACTGATAAATCCAGCGCGCCTTCCTACCTCCTGTGCTACGCGGGAACTTTGGTTCTGTAAGTTTTATTTAATCATTAAATTTGTATATATTCTTTAATATTTGCCTGCATTTATTCTCGCCGGTACAAAAACTAAAATGGAAGCAAGGAAGAAAACACAAACTGAGGACCAGCTGGATATGGAAAATCTAGGTCAACGAGCAGAGTCTACAGAAACAAGCATAATCAATAGAACACAAGAGATAGAAGAAAGAATCTCAGATTCTGAGGACACCATAGAGAAAATAAACGCGCTGATCAAAGAAAACAGCAAAGCCAACAAATTCTCAACACAAAACATTCAGGAAATATGGGATGTAATAAAAAGACCAAACCTAAGAATAATAGGAATAGAAGAAGGAGAAGAGTCACAGCTCAAAGGCCCAGAAAATATTTTTAACAAAATTATGGAAGAAAACTT